>NW_024062162.1:585000-822684 GCF_006381635.1 Hibiscus syriacus
GACATGGTAAACATCTTGGAGTTGCACCTGGTTAGTATTATATCGAGGAGTAACTATTGTCTTACCGATGTGAGTTATCTGTAACCTTGAGTTGTCAGCTGTCACCACCACACGACCTCCATTGTACTCAGACAGGTTTTGTAACTTCTGTTTGTCACCCGTCATATGATTTGAGCAGCCATAATCTACGATCCAATCATTCTTGTAGTCAATCCGTTCTGGTGTTGTTACCGTGAGAGCTAATTCTTCTTACTCCGTAGCAAATAACGCTTCAGCATCCCAACCATCTTCACTATTCTCCTTCGAACAAGAAGTAGCAGTATTACTTTCAACAGGCTTTTTCTTGGTCCAACAGTCTTTTGCCATGTGGCCCAACTTCCCACAATTGTAACACTTGCCATCGAACTTTCTACTATTACCGCGATTCTTGGAAGCTCCCCCTGAATGAGGGCCTCCCTTTCCTTGGTAATTTTTCACCTTGTCACCATCTTTTTTAGATCCATTGCCAGTATACCGCTGAAAAGTGCCTCTGCTTTTGCTGGTGTAGAGCGCTTCCTCTTCACCCTTCAGCGAGACTCCTCCCATTTGCTTGGCCATGGCTTCTTGACCTGCAAGCAAATTTTCGAACTCAACAAGCGATGGTTGTGTCAGCCATCCCTGTACAGCGGCAACAAACCCTCGATATTCGGGTCTCAAACCATGGACAATTATTCTTTTTATCCTGGCTTCCCCAATAGCAGCTGTCGGATCTAATTCTGAAATTTCATGGCATATCGACTTCACCTTGTGAAAGTATTGGGCAACCACCATGTCGCGTTGTGCCATTGATAGAAGTTCATTCTCAAGAAGTTGCAATTTTGTATCGTTCCTCTTTGAAAAGAGTGTAACAAAAGTGTCCCATGCTTCCTTTGGTGTTTTAGCATCCCGGATGTGCTCCAACATTTCTTCTTCAATTGTGGTCTTTAAAGCAAACATTGCTTTGCCTGCTTTAATTTTCCACTTTCGCAAGATTCCATTGGCATCTTCTGTCGCCGGTTGTGTAACTTCACCACCACCGACAACCTCCCAAAGGTCTTGACCTTGTAAGTATGACTCCATACATGTTGCCCACGTGTTGTAGTTTTTGTTGTTGAGCTTCTTGATTCCTCCAACTACTTGAAGATCACCCATCTTAACGGCAAGGCTTTGACTACACCGAACAAGCTTGAGTAACAAACGTGCAGAGTACTAAATTACTCTAAACACAAAGAAGCTCCACAAGGTTTGTAATAACCTCGACAATAACTCAAGAAATATTTTCTGATGTGGAAGATCAGTTAAAAACTGCAGCCACAGAGCATACTCAGAATTTCAAGAGATCTTTAAAACGTGGCTCTGATACCAATTGTAGAATCAAAATAGAGTAAAAACTCTAATTGATCGAGAAGAAAAAAAAAACTCTCTTTAGAATAATCTCACAAAATTTTTAAAGGGAAGAACTCTTAAGAAAGTTTTCAAATGCTTATAATTAAGCTTTGATTGTTGGATGATAAAACTCAAATACAAGTAGGGTATTTATAGGTTACAAGAAACAATCTAAACCACTCATTAAAATAAACACTAAATAATCTAAACCATTGAAATTAAAACATGAGAAAAATACTTAATTTTCACCTAACTAAATTGATGTAAGCAATGACATCAAAACTAAATTGATGTAAGCAATGACATCAAATTAATTTAGGTGTGAACATTTAGGCTAATATTGAATTTTCAACATTGCTCTGTACTGGTGAAACCCAGTTGAGGGTGTATACTCTATGCATTTGCTAATTCTACTTTCGGGAATGTACTCTTTTCCTCCATTTAAGTCTAGAGAGAATTTAAATGAGATATTCTTCCCTGATTCTTTAATAAAATTTAATTTGTTGAGAAAAAAAAGTATGTATACATTAATAACATAATTTTTTATGTGATGAATACAACTAAAACTTTAAGATAGACACTGTTAATAAAATGAACGACTAACATAAAAAATTTCGAATTTTAAAATGGATACTTTCTCTTCTAAAGAACCCTTACATCTGCCACTGACCGGAGAATCACTGGTTATAAGAACAGTGTAACTACAGTACAATACTACAAAAAAAATAAAATAAAACTGGAGTGTTATTTGTGCACTTCTTAGGCAATAAGATTCTGGAATTGAGTCACAGGCAATAGACAGAAAAATAGCTCAAATTCATCCCACGTAAAATGAAACCTTACGATGCGTTATATAGAGACCTCATATTTTTAGGGTTTTTATAAAAATTCTACTTAGGTTTTATCTATTTATTTTTTATTAGGAGTTTTTTTTTCAATTTTACTAGGAGTCTTTATTAGCTAAAAGTTTATCTCTTTCATTGTAACTTCTATATAGGTCTTTTCCTATTCAACAAAGTCGAGAAAAATCGAGATCAACAACTCACTCAAATTGAGTCTCGAAAGTGGATTATCCGTTTACGAGAATCATAGCTAGAAAGCATAACAAGAAGATGATTGTGCAATGTAGTTCTATTCATACGTGGTCCTATACCTGAGACCATAACAATTTGAGCTCCGGGCTGGCAAATAAAGATGTATTGTATTGAACCAAATTCTGAATTAACATATGAGAGTTGACTCGAGATATTTATATACCGATTGAGAATATAATTAAATTTAATAGACAAAATATGAGCCCAATCGAGAGATAATTAGGCTTAATCGGCCTCTAGATTTTTTATTTTATTTTAGATCAAATGAGAAAGGACCAGAAGGATAATTATATCGTTAAAGAAAATCATGGTTGATTTCTCTAATCCTACGTGGGGTTTAAAGGGGGAAGACGAGCATTAGCTCACCCACCTTTTTCATTCATCTCTTCTTCACGCATTCTTTCTCCAAATTTCTTCTAAATAATCCTAAGTTCTTAGACTTTAAAGAGCTGGTTTTTATCGCCTTAACTAACCATTTGGGATCAAGAGAAGTAAGATTTATTCTTAAAATCTCAAAGGTTTCAAAATAAGCTCATCACCTTCATGGGAGGTGATTGAAGCTTTATGGAGGACATAAGAAGGGTTTGGTCATAGAGCTATTATAGGCTTGATTTATGGTATTAATATGTTTCTAAATTCGTGTTAATACTTCCCTTAGTATTATGTTTGATTAGAAATTTACTTTGATGCTTGTTTGTTTTAGTAAAAGAAATAAGTTACCCCTTTTGTGCAAAAGGGAAGGAAAAGTTTGGAAGGAGTTAAGCAAGGGGTTTTTTTAATGTTTTGAGCCAAGGCAGTATACTTTAAACTTTAAAATGTTTCTTAGATTTCATAAACGTGATGTTTTACATGTTGGTACGATGCATGTTTGTGTTTCGTGATAAGCATGCTAAATGATTATTTTGACGATTGTGTTGTTAAACGCATGTAAAAATGATGTTATATGATCCCACACTACTCCCATAAGACTTGGGAATTAATCAGGGCCTTAAAACAAGTGTTTACAAGGGTATTGGATGTGATTTTTCAAGCTTGAAATGGTCAAATTTGAGTTCTAGTATCAATATTATTCTTATGATGTTGATATCATATGAAATCGAATAGGTAAAAATTTAGGTAAAATATGAAAAAAGTATTAATACTCATTCTTAATGTATCGATACTACACATTCGGTATCAATACCGAGACAAAATGTTATATTCCAAAATGTCAATTTGATATCAATATCGCTCCGAAGTATTGATACCCTAAGATAAATATTGATACTCCATGCTTGGTATCAAGACCCAAAATTACTTTAAGCTTGATTTGGCTTTTAAATTGAAGGAAGAAATTTAGTATTCACCCATAATGATTATATGAGCATAGAAGGTCTTTATTCACTAAATGACCGGAAAAAAAATTAAGTGGTAAAAATTATCAAAATTCAAGTACAAAATTATAAAAAAAAATTATCCCTACAAGCTTAATGATTGGATTTGAAGATTTTAACTTGATAAAATGTGTCAATTATCATTAGGTCTTATTTAAAAGAGGCCTTCTTCTCCCTAAGTGTTTGATATTAATGGAAATGCCTTGAATGCTAAAATACATTTTAGTGTTAAATGAAAAAATTATCCTATATGTAAAAAATGATAATGAATTCCTCACAACTTAAATGATCATTCATAATTACTTAATAAGTCTTATAAAAGATAGTTTAACCGTTAAGTAACATTCTAAGAATGAATGAGCTATGATTGAGAATAAGTTGTATGGTGAACTGCAAGGAAATGTCTGTTCCTTATTGATGCATGATCGTGACTATTTAATCAAGCTACATTGATTTGCCTTAGTGGAAGATGGTTGATTTGCGTGATCTATGAACACCTATGTATGTGTGTCGATAAATTATCTAAATATCTATGATCGAGCAACCTAAATGTTTAGTGATACCAGACAATTATTTCTTATGTCATGTTGGTAGGAATTACTGTATAATTTTTGAGTGAGACTGGGTACCAACCAGGGGCATATGTTAATGGCTCCCTAGGGGAACCATTGCTCACTCATTATTTTGAGAATAGTGTTAAATTTAGTTTAGTTTGTTAATAGGAATAGAAAAAGAAAAGAAAATTTGCATACCCAAATTTTTTTAGAATAGGGTATTAAAATTTTGGACCTCCATTTTTTAATTTCTAGATCCTTCACTGGTACCAACTCTATCATTGGTACCAGATTGCTTAATGATATTATTATCTGTTTAATGATACATGTTATGGTTGTTGGTTATCTTTGCTTTATGAATTACATGCATGATGCTAGGAAATATCAAGTAACTTATGGAGGGTGAGTACCTGTGGTAGTCTTGCCAGTACTGCAGTTGTTGCCTCAAGCTTGATATCTCTTTTTTCCAAAACTACCAACCAGAAAATCAATACTAATGATGAAAAATAGGACATGTAATTTTCAAAAATTATGGAGAGAATAGAAGAAAAATGATTACCTTCAATTCAGAAGAAGGATTAAGTAGTTGATGGTGATGTTCATCTCGAAGCTTGTTGTAACGTTCTATAACAGATTTCATGCTGGTATATATGATACATAGTCCAAACATATTCACTCTATATCAATTATCAATATTAATTATAAAAAATAGAGATAAGAAAGAAAGAAACAAGAGAGACCTGGAGCTGGCAAAATGATGGATCTTGGAAGTACAGGAAAAGATGATCAACCCAACTTCAGCATCGCAGAGAATGGCTAATTCCTTTGCTTTCTTCAATAACCCATTTCTTCTTTTTGAGAACGTCACTTGTCTGCTCGATGAATTCTCTATTTTTCTTACCTCTACCTTCCCTCTTCCCATTTGCTTCTTTTCCAGGATCGATCCAGAACTGGGGAAAATTATACATACAAGGATGGTATTAAGTAATCAATTAAAACCCTAATCATCGAAAATAAAAAAGGGGATTTAGGGATGCAAATCAATGTAAAGATGAAAAGCTTACCTGGGTTTAAGCTAATTATGGATCGAAGTTTAGGGAAAGTGTATTTGTGTTCTAAATGGTAGGCTGAAAGCAGTTTTCAGAGATCAGGTAAAACATCTGTTACGACTTAAAACATGGAGCCGAAATATGTTTATTGGTTTTCATTGTTCACTACTCCCCCAAGTGGCTTAGTAGCTTCATACTCGCTACCGACATCTGTCAGTGAATCTAACAAAACTCGTCTTGATCGATGTGGGAGAATACCTGGATGCGGAGTTAGATTTTGAATGGACATATGTCGGCAATATATGGCGAGTAGCATTAAAATAGAAATCCAGAGACTGAGAAAAGTATCCCGGGACTGACATTCGGAGGGAACCAGGATTCGTGGGTGGTGTACCGGCATGGAAACCAGAATTATGTCTCTATAAACGTATAGATGATCGACACGTTTGTTAATAAAAATTGAAGGATTTTTATAATTGGTCATTGTTTTTTTAAGCTTAATAAAATAATCACCTAAATTATATCATATTTTCTCATTTAGTTGTTTAATTTTTGAAGTTAATATAGTTGTTTAAGTGTCTAATTCATAACGGTGGTTAAAATTTTTGTTATCCGACACATGTCATATTTATAGAATTTTAAAATTTTATTTAAAATAAAAAATTTTAAAATTATATTTTTTTTTGAAAAAAACTCAAAATTACCTTAAATTAAAAAAAACTCAAAAATATTAAAAATCTTAATTTTAATCCTTAAACCCACGCCGTCCACCCCCTTGCCATCGTTATCGTCGATCGAACCTCCACCCAACTGCACCTCCACCAATAACCAATTACCTAAGGAACAACCACCATAACAATCATCGAACCCTACCCAACAAAGAACAAAGTTATCTAGATGAACCCTAAATCGCAAAACCATGCGACCTCAATGGTAGTGGTTGTGACCGTGATCGACAAGGAAGGTAAGGTTAGGATTAGGGATTTTAAGGTTGGTTTTAGGGATTTGAGACTTTTTTGTAATTTTAGAGAAATTAAATATTTTTTTATAAATATAATAACATTTTTATAATTTTAAATAAAGATTTTAAATTACATGAATGCGACACATGTCACTTAACGAGTTTTTTTAACTGTAGTTAGGTCGAGACACTTAAATTTGTAACATTAGACACCTAGATTGATTGAAAAAAGTTTAGGCACATAAATAAAAAAATGTATAGTTTATGCACTTTTTATATTAAACTTTTTTAAATTATTTTTTTATTAGTTTTGGGTGGTTATAAGGCAGTATCTGTTTGAATTTTCTTAATCAATTGATTATGCACACAACATGTAGACACAACTATTCAAACTTAAGACCTCTAAAGAGACAACATTCTCTTGTACTACAAAAATTATTTTAAGGATTGTTTATTGTTCAATACACCTTTAATATAAAAATTCCTGATGAAATTCTTTGAAATTATCTAATTTATTGTACTCAAATTTTGCTCGGTTAATCAATTAAACTTGTGATAATGAATGAAACAATCCAATGTTGTAAAATTATGTAATTTAGAAGTAATAATAAAAGAGATGGAATTATCAAGCGCTTTAGTGATTAAAGAGATGAAACTTATCAAACGATTTCAGTGGTTAAAGAGAGTGTTGTTCTTCTCAAATGTTATAATTTCAAGCAGATGTATTACAGTGTATATGCATATTATCAATAACTAAGAAAAATATTGAACAAATATTACATTATAATTATACCATACTATGAAAAAAATAATAAAAGAGATAAAAACCCAATATGAGATTAAAAATTTTAGTACTTGCATTAAATATGTTAGTATAAAATCATTATTTGGAGGGATATAGTCATAAACATAAGAAACTATTATAAGAAGGTGAAAGAGAAGTGCTTGGGCCTTGGGTGATAAGAGGTGAAAGGTTTTTCCATGATGTATAATTAACTTAACATCCATTGCCGCCTCTTTATTAAAAAATAATTTGAGATAATAAAAAATTAAAGAAAACATAATATATTTCAATACGGATAAGTCTACAATGCAAGTCACATATTGCAACATATGAAGGCGATGTATTGAAACGTATCATTAGCTAAATTGTCCTTATTAAGTAAATATTAAAAGGATAAATTATATGTTTAGTACCTACACTATCATTTTTATTTCGTTTTAATACTTAAACTTTATTTTCTTCAAAACCATTAACGATAATGTGATGTGACATGACATGTTAATTTTTTTATTTTTTTTAATTTTCACATCATTTTTCTATTTCTATGTTAGTATTTTTTAAATAATTTTATTCAACCAATTAAATAGTGACACATGTCACCAATTATGAGGATAAAATAAAAGAAACCATTCTTGCTCTAGCATGAATTAAACCTAAGCTTCTTACATAAAATGTAAGGCACTCAACTATCGAATTAAGCTAGTCATTTATATTAATTTTATCATATTTTGTATTTAACTTATATAATAATATTGCCACAAAATCAATATTTTTTTACGATTATAAAATTCAAATATGTGACACTTTAATTATTTAGCCATTCAACTATAATGCGAATGTATTTTTATTATAATACTTGTATCATTATTAAATTAAGAATAATTTCACTTTATTTGAAATAAAAAGTAAATAATTACTTTTATGTATTTAGAAAATTTATATTAAATTATTCTAAAAAGTTTAGGTATAATATTATGAAAATATTTTAAAATATTTATTTTTTAAAATCATATTATTATTTATTTGAAATAAATATTAATTTTAAATTATCTATTTAATTTTAAATAATATTGTATGCAACCAAAGCATTAGTTTGATAGTAAAAGTATAATTTATCCTAAATTTAAATTATTTAAAATTAAATAGATAATTTAAAAAATAATATTATTTCAAATAAATAATTAATTAAATTTTAAAACATAAATAAATGTTTTTATAATATTATAAATATACCTTTTTATAATTATTTCATATACTTTTTATAAAAATATATAAATTATTTAGTTATTTTTTATTTCTAAATAAAGTGAAAATTTAACTTTTTATTTAATAATGATATATGTATTAAGTTCAATATAATAAGAAAAATTCACACTATAGTTGAATGACTAAACTTTCAGTGATAATTTAAAGTGTCTCAAATTTGAATCTTATAATCGTAAAAAAATATTTGATTTTATGGTGATATTGTTATATAAGTTAAATTCAAAATGTGGTGAAATTTACCCAAATGATTAGTTTATCTCAATGGTTAAGTGATTTGTTTCTCATGTTAGATACTTAAGATAAATTCATACTAAAAGCAAGAATGATTTCTATCTTTTTGTCTTAGTTGAATAAAATTAATTAAAAATGCAAACAAATAAAAAAATGTGATGTGGCAATTAAAAAATAAAAAAATTGACATATCATGTCATGTAAGCATTATCATCAATGATTTAAAAGAAATAAAGTTTAAATATTAAAATTAAACAAAAATGATAATTTAAATATAAAACTGTAATTTATACTTTTTAATATTTATTTAATAAAGATAATTTAGTTAGTGATACGTTTCGGTACATCGCTTTAATGATATGTTGTGGTACAAGTCGCTTTAATGATATGTTGTGGTACGAGATGTGCATCATAAATTTGTTCATTTCAATACATATAACACGCCATCTTATTAAAAATTTTGTAAAACAACCCAACAAGATAAAATTATGGTAAGGAAATAGAGTGTGTATAATGACAAAATTACCTTTCAACATTTGTACATATGGCTATTTTACATTTTATTTAGTTTTTTTAATATTTTATCTTATAATATTTTAAATTTTAGTTAAAACATATACAGTTGAATTAAAATAATTAGTTTATTAACAATCCATCTATGTTACTGATGTGATATTTTCATATATATTTAATTAATGATGTCATATATACCACGTCACTCAAAGTGATGGCGTGACATATTTAAAATCTTAAATAAATAATATTTTTAACATACTATACTTTAAATATAAATAATATTTGCGGAACCAAGTTACCTTAGTAGTTAAAGGGATGATTGATTGATTGATTGTTATCCTTAATTAGTTTGATGACATGCACGTTAGTAAATTGGTCAATATTTAATTTTACGTCTGAACTTTAGATAAAATACAAATTTCACCCTTAAATTTTAAATGAAATATCATTTTAATCCCAAGATTTTAGATAAAATATCATTTTGACTAAAAAT
Organism: Hibiscus syriacus; assembly: GCF_006381635.1. Taxonomy (NCBI): domain Eukaryota; kingdom Viridiplantae; phylum Streptophyta; class Magnoliopsida; order Malvales; family Malvaceae; genus Hibiscus; species Hibiscus syriacus. Next base: position 594,726 of record NW_024062162.1, read on the forward strand.
TCAAGCAAAGGCCCCTACCATTAGTTCACATTTGCCACCATCATTTTCATTCATCTTCTATCCTCATCAACTACTTTTGACCTTGGAAGATTCATTTCACTCTTTTTTTGACTTCATAGACATGAATGTTGTATCTGTTTCATTGAAAAATTCATTGGATTCAATAAATCTAGCTTATAATCCTTTTATTCCCTTTAAAATTAAAGCATAAAAGTACCTTTATCATTAATATTTCTTTGAAAATAAGGACATCAAAAAATTAAATCTATATCAATAATCAAATTCATAATTCATAATTTTTTGTTATAATATTGTTATGTTGTAAAAAATTAGGGTAAAGTACATAAATGGTCCCCTGACTATATGATACTGCTTTATTAAGTCCCTCAATAAGTAAAAGTTATAAAATGATCATCTGATTATAGAGTGTATCATGAGCTAAACGTTAGTAAGTTGACTATGATATGATAAAATCTGATCTCGAAATCTAATACGACTATCATATATCCCAATCATCATGTTAACGTCCAACTTAGACAACCACCATTTTTTAACGGAAATTGACGAGCTTGGAACATAATGAATAGTCGGTGATCATTTTGTAACTTTTAATAGTCGAGAGATTCAACAAAGCAACACTCTATAGTTAGAGGATCATTTTGTAACTTTTAATAGTCGAGTGACTCAATAAAGTAGTATCATATAGTCGAAGTACCATTTATACTTTGCCCAAATTTTTTTATATTTATATTAATTATAGAATTTAAATATTTATAATTTGGTTTATTCTAAGTTGATATTTATAATTACTCATTAACTATTTTATGGATTTGCATCAAACAAATCAAGACAAGGTATCGCAAAGGCCAAGAAAATAGTTCCACGACCTCCTTCAATTTCCTACCGCAGAGCTGCTCCGCCCGAACACATACCAAGCAATGTATGTGCCCACTCGCAGTTTCATCAGCTAACAAGTATGTATGTATCATATGCAATGTTGCATGCCTGCATGGTTGTTTTCCTTATTACTATTATGGAAATTTATACATCATTATCATGAATGAATCTTTATGCAGCGGCGGATATATATTTTAGGGTGGACATTGAAATTTTCTGAATCTGCCACTACTTCTATGTGATATATATTTTAGGCATAATACTAAATTTAATCTCCAATATTTAGTAAAATAATCATTTTAGCACGTTAACCGTTTATTAGCTAATGATTTCCATACATATAGGAACCTTTTGCCCCAAAATAAATGTTAGGGTTATAATATTCCAAAAAAGAATAAAGACTAAAATGACCAATGGTAGGGTGGGCACATCTATAATAATAACATAAATTTTTCGTATGGGATGGACACAAATAAAATTTTAGAGTGGACATTGGACACCCTCTGTAAAATAAACTGCTAACATAAAGTCGGATTTCAGTGCCCACCTAGTCAAAACCTACATTTGCCACTAAAAATGTAACATCCTCAATACTAGGTTAGTGACCAAATTGAAATATTTTGGAATTTGGTGATTAAAGTAGAATTAATTGAATACTTCAATGATTTATCTGGAAATATTTCCTAAAATTTGTTAGTAATTATTAAAGGAATTAAAGGGCAAAATGGTCATTTGACAAGGAAAATTTTTATATTCCTTTTATAAGATAAGGGAACCACGTGGGAAAGGAGAGAATTCTCTAGAGTTTTCTTTCTTCTTCTTCCTCCTCCCGTATCTCCAAGATCAAAAGTGAGTTTCTTTGTTTGTTGATTAATTGTTGATTTTAAGGTTGGGTTATGATCATTAGATGATAATTAAGCTTAAGGAAAGCTTAATTTGTTCTAAAACAACAAGATGAAAGATATAGAAGAGATTAAAGAAAATGAGTTTTTAGATGAATTTCTGGAAAAGAGTTAATAAGTGAAATTTGAGAAGGAGTTTGACTTGTCGTCACTAAGAATAAGAGATTTATGAAGTTAGAAAGGATTAATAACAAAGTTGAAAGTTTAGTAAGATACTTAATTTTAAGAATCATGATGAGATATGGAAGATAGAGATGGTTTATATGAATACAAGTTGGTTTAAGTAATGGTAGTTGAGTTTAATGACATGATAGGGGCTTAAAATAGAAGAATTGAATGAAGAGTTGATGATTTTCGGGAGTAAAATACAAATTCTGGGCAAAGTGTATCGATGCACATTCAATGTGTACCGATGCACTCTTTAAAGAAGAAACATCGAATGCCTTGAGTGTACCGATGCACAGTTAGTGCATCGATGCAAACGTTATGGAATGCATCGATACACTGTAGAGTGCATCGATGTATACCTTCATTAAAAGATTAAAATAGCTTTCTTTTAGCCTAAGAAGTGACAGTTTAGAAGATATCAATTAGTATACTGATATGTATCAATGTATTACTATATAGATATATGATGGTGTAGATTTCAATCGAGAGCAACGTCCAGAAAAGTTTACAAGTAATAGTCATCGGGAAGAATTAAGAGATCGATATTGACTAGTGAGGCCAGGTGAGTGCATATTAGATATTATATGATGTTTCATGGAAATAAGACTTGCAACAAGTCTATTTCTGATAGTAGTATGCATGAATTCATGAACTTGAGTATGTGTTTGTTATAGGTGTATGAGTAATATGTTATTGTAAGTGTGACATGATTTGTATGAATTTATGTTAGTGTGATAAGATATAAGAACCGTTATAAATAATATATATGTTTACATAAATTATATGATGATATAAAAATAAATATGAAATTATATGAGTATAAAAGATAAGTCATGTGATAAGATTAGGTAATTTATGAAAATGAAAATATATGAATATGAAGAGTTATAAGAGAACAAATATAAGTTATATGATAATTATATATAAGACTATGTGAATATATGATTATACTATAAAATATGTAATAATAGGAGAATATGATGAAAATGAATTCATGATAACAATAGGAACTAGGTGGACATGTATAAAGGTTATATGAATAATGGAAACATGAATTAGACAAGTACATAGTGATATGATCAATTATGAGAATTAGTGTATTAGATATTATATGATTTATGAGAATTTAAGAAAACTAGATAAGATTGAATTATAAAATGAACTGAGAATAATATATCACTCAGTAAACTAGTATAGGAACTGATGATATACACATATAATATAAGATATATGTTTATAAATATGACATATGTTATGTAATATAAGTGCATACCAAGAAATAAAGAATAAGATAGATGATACGATATAAATTATATTATGAATTAGTGAGGTAGGAATCCAATATAAATATGCAATAAAAGTTATGTGTTATATGATAAATATAAACATATGAGAACAAGAGATAAATTATATGAGAAAGATTTATAGGCTTAAATGAAGCCATAAGAAGATGTTATAGGAATTATTTGATGATAATTTATGAGAATACATGTATATTTGATAAACTATGTGAAACTGAGCTAAGGCAATATATATATATAACTGATGTGAGTATAAAAGTACAAACCATAAGTTATATGATATGCGATAAGTTATTATATGTACATGATGTATGTTATGAGATGTGATCTATGTGATTACAGGAGAAATGATAATAGTTATTTGAGTATATGTATATGTGAACTATGTGGAAATGAACTACTTGACTATGTGTGATCTTATGGAAATGTGATAATGAGTTATGTGGAAGAACTATGAGATTATATGTATATGTGAATGTGAGATAATATAAATATTAATGCCCATGTTATGTGTCAAGAGAGTTAGAGGTATAGTTGGCATGCCAAGAGTCGAGGGTCTACGCAGTTCTTCGGGACATATATGTATTCTTTAGAATATGTATGAGGTCTTTTGAGACACATATTTGGTCCTTAGAATATGTATATGATTCTTAAGGAATTTTCTACATGGTCTTTAGGGACATTTTATATTGCACTTCGGTGCAATTCTACGCGGCACTCCGGTGCAATTCTACGCGGCACTCCGGGGCAATTCCATGCGGTACTTCGGTGCATTTATATGAGATGTGGTGACAGCATTAGTGCACAACCTCTAATGACTCACATATCAATAGTTCTCACATATGTACATGGGCTAATCAAGAGATAATAACAAATATATGTTGTGATATGATAAATTTTATAGCAAGGACATGATAAGGTATAGGTATAGTATATGATTAAGAAGGTTAAGTATATGTACTATGTGATTAAATGATAAGTGACTAATGATGATTCATATGTATGCATGTATTTCTTATTAGATAATCTGATATGATTTATATGATGATGTTTGTATTGCTTCATTAATTGAATCATATGTTGAGTAAAAGAATAGATATAAAAGAATATAATTATAAGATATAAATGATAAGAATATTGATAGTGGAATAAGGTTAGAGATGAAAACGATGTGTGATATGTATATGTGTATAGTACGTTATATATAATATTATATTGTTTTGATGTGGCATTATAAGATGATATGTTCATACATGTGTAATTAGTTAGAGTTCTTTTATAAATTAATGCCTCACTAAGTCATAGACTTAGCGTGTAAGTGATTTACACGTAGGTTTCAAGAAGAGTAAAGAGCGATGTGGAGCAAGACAAGTCAACATCTCCTTATTGAAGGTCAGATCAGAAGAGAGGTGAATAATATGTATTTTAATATATAAAGTTTTAGTTGGCATGTATTCAAAAGAATATATTTTATAAGCTTTGAATGATTCTGTAAACGTTTTGAATAAGTTATATGTTATAAAAGTTTTAAATTACTCGCTATTTTATACAAGTAAATGTTTTGAAAAGTCAATGTGACACATCGGATCTAGATCCGGGTCGGATACGGGTTGGGGGTGTTACATTTAATGGTATCGGAGCTAAGGTTTAGCTGATTCTAGGCTTAAACTGAAGTTAAATGAGATTTAAAATGTGTACATGCCAACACAAAGTCAATAATTTCTGATCTGATAAGTGTAAGGAGTATATTGTCTTGCTAATAGAATAAGAATAGTATGATATAGTAGAAATTTGATTGCAATAGTTTCGAAATGAGGTGAGAGGTAAATCTGATTGTGATAGCGATTCACCTGCCCTGGCCAGGCAGGATGAAGAGCGGACACATCAGGAATTGCCTCGTAAGATTAAAGATTGATTTCAGAAAGATGAAATCATATTAGAATAGTGATAACAGGTTTTCACAGTTTTGAATCGGAAAAATGAGTTTAAGTATTCTTATTATTTCATGGATAAGATAGAATATGGTGAACAAGTGTCACCATAAGAAAGTTAAAAGATCTAAAGATATGGTTAGAATTTGTAAAAGAGTTCAAGAATAAGTGCATCAATGACAAGCGTATAAGATATAGAAAGCCAGAGTTTATAAGTTGAAACAAAGGAATATTGTTGTGTATAAGAAAAAGTGAGGATATGATAAGAGGTTGAATTTTAGATGGAAAGAGTTGGCGTTGGCTAACCAGATTATGTGATGAAAGGTGTATTGAAGTTTAAAGATTTTAAGATATTGACAGGTTAAAATAACCAAATATAAAGTGGATATGGATACAGTTGTATGGTTGGATCTTAGTAATGTGATATAGTGAAGAAAGTGAGGATTTGTATATTTGAGTAAAGCTAAAGATTGATAAGAAGAGTTTAAGAATGAATACATCAGTGATCAGTTTATAAGACAAAGGAAGTCAGAATGTTAAGTTTGAACAACGAAAATCACATGGTGTATGAGAATGAATATGAATTTGATAAGTTAAGTAAACTATGTGTTGAAAACATTTTTGATGTTTCGATATAACAAATTAAATTAAAAGAATTTTAATTTTGAAAATGATTTTTCTAAACATATTCGATATATTAAATCGAATATCAAAATATTACTCAAAGTATTTCAAAGTTCATTTTAAATCCTTACTAAAGTGTAAAATTAAGTTTTAATCTTAAAATAATTTCAAAACAATTTTACAAAGTATTTCGAACCGTTTCAAAGCCAAAAATTACAGTTTCTCCAGAGGGAACCGATTCCCCCCAGGGGGTATTGATTCCCCCCACTGTTCAACGGTCGAATATTTGAATTTTACACTTAGAGAACCGATTCCCCATGAGGGGGGTACCGATTCCCCCCACGCTTCAAGCAGAAATATTAATTGTTTTCACACTTAAACGGCTCCAATAACTTCATTAATGATCCCCAACGTTCAAAAGTGATTCAAGGTGCATTTAAACAAGCTTAGAAGCCATTGATCAACAAAAAAGAAACATCAAACAACTAGAATCAAGGGAGAATCAAAGAGAAAGCATCAAACCTCAAGTTTGAGCATTTCAAGTCTATTTTTCATTCAATATTCATTTTCTTTCAAGAACACTTATTGTGCTCAATTGTATTTATTATTGAGTGTTCTTTCTTTGTTCTAGAATTGTGCAAACATATTTGCCTTGTGAGTTTTTTCTTGTAAGTTTGCAAATTTGTAATCTTCTCTTTGAGAAAAGAGTGTTCTCAAGAATTGGGGTATATTCTTGAGGGAATTGTAAGGTTATCTCTTTGGCCTCAAAAGGAAGAACAAATTAGTGAATTTGTTGGAAAATCCTTAGTGTGGATAGCTAAGGTAGTGGACGTAGACTTTGGTTGATAAAGTCAAACCAATGTAAATCACTATGCAATTACTTTCAATTTTCTGCAAAAGCTTCCACCAAAATTTTTATTGCTAATTCACCCCCTCTTGGCCGATTCCATCGATCGATTAACTCAACACTATGGTTAAGATAATTCTGAGTGGAAAGAGTGTATATGATTAATTGATTAGGGCTTGTGCCCTAGATTGAATAGTTGTTATTGACTAGCTGTAAGAGTAAATGTGATAGAGTTATAAGATTGGAAGAAAAGATAAAGTGGAGTTAATCAAGTATAATATGAACCTGGATGTGGTTATGTATTTTGATTATACATATATGATGTGGGCAAGGAGATAAGTATTGGTATGTTTTAAAAAGGAGGCTTTAAAGAATGAAATACAAGTACAAGGGATGATAAAGAATGAGATTCTGTATGAGTAAGTTGATTAGTAAAGTTATGAGGAGGTGATAAAAATCGGTAATCAGAGATGAGTATAAGTGATAGGAAAAGAATATGTGAGCATGAAAGAAAATATATGATTTATGTATAAGGAGATTTTGATTTTGAATGAATAAAGGAATAATGGAATAAGAAAATGAAAAGGATCGAGTTTAAAGGATCAGATATGATAAAGATTATATGGAAGTGTAGATGATAAGTTTGATATAAAAGTAAGAAAAGTGTGCAAGGTGATGTGAAAAGATTGTTTGATTTTGTAAAGTATATGATTAATCACATTTGAAGAAGATTTAAGGCTGTGTTCTTGGTTAAATAATGATAGAATAAGAGTTTAATTATTGTTATGAAGTAATTAGAGATGGATTTATGATGTTGAGTGATGAAAATGGATGTTACTGTCTACATGATAAGTGCCATTGTATAGATTTTAAAAGGACAAAGGAAATATGCAGAATTAAAGGAGAGAAAAGACAGAAATGAATGGAGTTCTTTGGGAAATTGAAGTCAAATCACTGATCATAAATTACGAACGAATAAAGTTGAGAAAACAACATGAGAATATTAGAAGATATGTTCTTATCAAGATGTGTATTGAAAATTCGGGGACGAATTTTCTTTAAAGGAGGGGAGATTTGTAACATCCTCAATACCAGGTTAGTGACCAAATTGAAATATTTCGGAATTTGGTGATTAAAGTAGAATAATTGAATAGTTCAATGATTTATCTGGAAATATTTTCTAAAAGTTGTTAATAATTATTAAAGGAATTAAAGGGCAAAAAAGGAAAATTTTATATTCCTTTTATAAGATAAGGGAACCACGTGGGAAAGGAGAGAATTCTCCAGAGTTTTCTTTCTTCTTCTTCCTCCTCCCGTATCTCCAAGCTCAAAGGTGAGTTTCTTTTTTTGTTGATTAATTGTTGATTTTAAGGTTGGGTTATGATCATTAGATGATAATTAAGCTTAAGGAAAGCTTAATTTGTTCTAAAACAACAAGATGAAAGATATAGAAGAGATTAAAGAAAATGAGTTTTTAGATGAATTTCTGGAAAAGAGTTAATAAGTGAAATTTGAGAAGGAATTTGACTTGTCATCACTAATAATAAGAGATTTATGAAGTTAGAAAGGATTAATAACAAAGTTGAAAGTTTAGTAAGATTTTTAATTTTAAGAATCATGATGAAATATGAAATAGAGATGGTTTATATGAATACAAGTTGGTTTAAGTAATGGTAGTTGAGTTTAATAACATGATAGGGGCTTAAAATAGAAGAATTGAATGAAGAGTTGATAATTTTCGGGCGTAAAATACAAATTCTGGGCAAAGTGTATCGATGCACATTCAATGCGTACCGATGCACTCTTTAAAGAAGAAACATCGAATGCCTTGAGTGTACCGATGCACAGTTAGTGCATAGATGCACCCCCTTAAGATCAAACATCGAAGGTGATTTGGGTACCGATGCACATGTAGTGCATCGATGCAAACGTTATGGAATGCATCGATACACTGTAGAGTGCATCGATGCATACCTTCATTAAAAGATTAAAATAGCTTTCTTTTAGCCTAAGAAGTGACAGTTTAGAAGATATCAATTAGTATATTGATATGTATCAATGTATTACTTTGTAGATATATGATGGTGTAGATTTTGATCGAGAGCAACGTCCAAAAACGTTTACAAGTAATAGTCATCGGGAAGAATTAAGAGATTGATATTGACTAGTGAGGCTAGGTGAGTGCATATTAGATATTATATGATGTTTAATGGAAATAAGACTTGCAACAAGTCTATTTCTGATAGTAGTATGCATGAATTCATGAACTTGAGTATGTGTTTGTTATGGGTGTATGAGTAATATGTTATTGTATGTGTGACATGATTTGTATGAATTTATGTTAGTGTGATAAGATATAAGAACCAGTATAAATAATATATATGTTTACATAAATTATATGATGATATAAGAATAGATATGGAATTATATGAGTATAAAAGATAAGTCATGTGATAAGATTTAGGTAATTTATGAAAATGAAAATATATGAATATGAAGAGTTATAAGAGAATAAATATAAGTTATATGATAATTAAATATAAGACTATGTGAATAGATTGTTATACAATAAAATATGTAATAATAGGAGAATATGATGAAAGTGAATTCATGATAACAATAGGAACTAGGTGAACATGTATAAAGGTTATATGAATAATGGAAATATGAATTAGACAAGTACATAGTGATATGATCAATTATGAGAATTAGTGTATTAGATATTATATGATTTATGAGAATTTAAGAAAACTAGACAAGATTGAATTATAAAATGAACTGAGAATAATATATCACTTAGTAAACTAGTATAGGAAATGATGATATACACATATAATATAGATATATGTTTATAAATATGACATATGTTATATAATATAAATGCATACCAAGAAATAAAGAATAAGATAGATGATACGATATAAATTATATTATGAATTAGTGAGGTAGGAATGCAATATAAATATGCAATACAAGTTATGTGTTATATGATAAATATAAACATATGAGAACAAGAGATAAATTATATGAGAAAAATTTATAGGCTTAAATGAAGTCATAGGAAGATGTTATAGGAGCTATTTGATGATAATTTATGAGAATACATGTATATGTGATAAACTATGTGAAACTGAACTAAGGCAATATATATATAACTGATGTGAGTATAAAAGTACAAACCATAAGTTATATGATATGCGATAAGTTATTATATGTACATGATGTATGTTATGAGATGTGATCTATGTGATTACAGGAGAAATGATAATAGTTATATGAGTATATGTACATGTGAACTATATGGAAATGAACTACATGACTATGTGTGATCTTATGAAAATGTGATAATGAGTTATGTGGAAGAACTATGAGATTATATGTATATGTGAATGTGAATGTGAGATAATCTAAATATTAATGCCCATGTTATGTGTCAAGAGAGCTAGAGGTATAGTTGGCATGCCAAGAGTCGAGGGTTTACGCGGTCCTTCGGGACATATATGTATTTTTTGGAACATGTTTGAGGTCTTTTGAGACACATATTTGGTCCTTAGCATATGTATATGATTCTTAAGGAATTTTTTATGTGGTCCTTAGGGACATTTTATATGGCACTTCGGTGCAATTCTATGCGGCACTTCGATGTAATTCTACGCGGCACTTCGGTGCATTTATACGAGCTGTGGTGACAGCATTAGTGCACAACCTCTAATGACTTACATATCAATAGTTCTCTCATATGTACATGGGCTAATCAAGAAATAATAACAAATATATGTTGTGATATGATAAATTTTATAGCAAGGACATGATAAGGTATGGGTATAGTATATGATTAAGAAGGTTAAGTATATGTGCTATGTGATTAAATGATAAGTGACTAATGATGATTCATATGTATGCATGTATTTTTTTAGATAATCTGATATGATTTATATGATGATGTTTTTATTGTTTCGTTAATTGAATCATATGTTGAGTAAAAGAATAGATATAAGAGAATATAATTATAAGATATAAATGATAAGAATATTGATAGTGGAATAAGGTTAGAGATGAAAACGATGTGTGATATGTATATGTGTATAGTACATTATATATAATGTTATATTGTTTTGATGTGGCATTATAAGATGATATATTCATGCATGTGTAATTAGTTAGAGTTCTTTTATAAATTAATGCCTCACTAAGTCATAGACTTAGCGTGTAAGTGATTTACACGTAGATTTCAAGAAGAGTAAAGAGCGATGTGGAGCAAGACAAGTCAACATCTCCTTACTGAAGGTCAGATCAGAAGAGAGGTGAATAATATGTATTTAATATATAAGTTTTAGTTGGCATGTATTCAAAAGAATATATTGTATAAGCTCTGAATGGTTCTGTAAACGTTTTGAATAAGTTATATGTTATAAAAGTTTTAAATTACTCACTATTTTATACAAGTAAATGTTTTGAAAAGTAAATGTGACACCTCGGATCCGGATCCGGGTCGGATACGGGCTGGGGTTTTACAAAAAATATCATTTCAATAGAAAATGGGGTTAATTTTAAGATCATGCCTATATTTTATGTTGTAAAACTTCTTCAAAACTTTTATTTTCAAGTCCAATGTAAATGCAGTCTGCATGCCTTGCAAATACAAAGGACTAGGCATTCAATTGTGCGCGTATGGGTGAGTAATTCCTTTGTTTATTTTCTTATCCATTAAATCATCTCAAATTAATAAACATTATTCTTTTAGATTTGAAAAAGAGTTAAAATAATTAAACATGGATCATAATGGCAGACTTATAGGAATTGTGGGCAAAGAGTGTATAATATTTTAAAACACAAATTATAATTAATAGTATAAACCTAACAAAACAAATTATAACATAGTAATATTATAAACAAAACAAATTACTGATTTATGATATAAATTTATATTTTTATGTATTTATTTTTAAAGAATATTAATGATAAATTTATTATTATGATTAAAAGGAGTGTTGTTCTTAAAATTATTTCTCCACCTTGGCTCTAAATTAGGGTTTGTCTTATTTTTCTCTCTTTTCCTTAGTTGTCACCAGTCTTTTTTTTCTTCATCTTTGTGATTGGCGGTGGCATCAACTTTGGTGTTGATCGCCGACCATTGGTACTTATTGTTTTTCCTTTGTTTTATTATATCATATTTTTTCTTATTTTTTATTTTTAATAATTTTGTCTTTTTGACACATTTTCTTCTACTTTTATGACATGTTTTTCTTTGTTTTTATGGTACGCTTTTGGTCTTTTGGCCGTTATTTTCGTTTATCTTTTTTTTTCAAGGTTGAAATTTGCATTATCACGACTGATCAATATAACATTTTATTTGTTATCATGCTGATATTCCCTAATTTGGACCCTTGGATTGAATTTAAATATACGATTTACGTTCATGGATAGTATTTTCACGTCACTGACCATATGTATTATAATTATAATATACATAAAATTTAAAATCCCATGAATAAATGTTGACTTTTTCAACTGATATTCAATTTAATTTTTCATTAAAATACTAATTTTCAAATATTATTTATAAATTATTAAGTTTATTGTTAATAATAAAATTTCTCTAAAACCCCTAATGGTATTATGAACCCTCTTCCCTATGAGAATCTTAGTGGCTGCCCACCAGAGGCGTTAAGCCAGATCAGCATTCCATCGATGCTGGAACAATTGGGAGCACCTTCTTTACTGAACGTATAACGATTGGCTAAGAAAGGTAGAAATATTGATGACCATGTTGTGTATAATAACCCATGGGGGATGTCGACATGGACAGATGACTGTATGATCTCTTCTAGAGAGAATGTATTTATTGATAATATTGTGATGTATGATCAGGATCTGCATTAGAAAACGTGAGGGAGTACAGAACTCCCGAACAATGGCAAGATCTCATACGCTAGTGTAGTTTCATTTGCATCGGCTAAGACAGACAGTAAAAATCATGTTAGCAGATATATTGTGGAGGATGTCATTGTTCATGACGATGTTGTAATCGTCGATTTGTCAGGCACGATCCCTGTGGTCAGGTTTTTTGACAGAGTGCATGACCAAATTGATCAAAATGTGCAAAATGCTCTCATTGTTAGACTGTTGGCCGTTGGGTCGAACGTTAGAGTATAAGGCTCTATTGACTCGTATTCAGGCCAACTAAAAACCGATTGGTGAAATACGATTGATTGATTTGAATAACAACTATTTCTTGATGAGGTTTGAGAAGGAGAATGATTACGTGAAAGCACTTACTGATGGCCCTTGGACTATCTATAGGAATTATTTGATTGTTCAACCTTGGAGTAGATTTTTCTCAACATTGAAAAACACTCGTCTCATGTTATGGTTTGGATTCGTTTGTTTGATTTCTCATATCGGTATTATTAGAAATCTCTATTCAGGCACATTACTTCGGCAATATGAAGAGTGATTAGTGTGGACTATAATGCTTAATTTGGTGATCGAGGTAAGTTTGCAAGACTGATCGTTCTTGTTGATCTAAACAAATCGTTCCTGTGGTATAATGGTATTAATGGATTCTTTCAAAGACTGAAATATGAGGGTTTACACCAGATTTACTTAAATTGTGGTGTATATGGACATACTAAAGAGAGTTGCCAAGCACAAATGAATGTGGAGGTTGCCATCACAACTGATAATGGCGATGCTAGTAAGAAGAAAGGTGATATTGTTGAGTCCAATAACTCATCTTTGTATGCTCCTTGGATGATAGTTGAAAATCGGAGGAAAATAAATACCTCCACCACTAACTCGAGCAAGCCTAATGATAGTGCGAAAAACCACGATAAAGGCTCTAGATTCACTGCTCTTAAAGAGGAAGAGTCGTATCATGTTTCAGTTATACTTGTTGAGGAGAACTTGATTCCTGAGCAAGAGGAAAACAATGTAATATACATAGTACAGTGTGAATGATTTAAGTATCATATAAAATAAAGTAACATCTTAAGTTAACCTATTGAGTAAGCATATTTGATCCGCTGATCAATTTACATCTTTTTGTTCCATTCATATTTCCTTAGGTCATGGTTTTTATATTCATTAAGAACATTCTCTTTTCTTTCTCTAGAATCTCCTTCCACTCCATGTGGATAGAATTAAGATTAAATTTAGAATTTGTCAAGAAAATTAATTAAACTTATTTTTAGTGTAAATAGATATAAAGAAAAATTGAATCATGTTTTTCTTTTATAGTTTATCCAAATCAATATGGCAGCCTGTTTTGGATAAAATCAGAAGTCGTTTGGATAGCTGGAAAGGTAAATTTCTTTCATTCGGTGCAGATTAACTATGGTTAAATCAGTTCTGAATAATTTCCTGTGTACTACATGTCCATCTTCCAAATTCCGAAGTCCATAGCTGACACAATTGACAAATGTATAGCGAACTTCGTTTGGAAGGATAAGAACGAGAGAGGTATTCATTGGTTAAAATGGGATAATATTTGTGGACCGAAATCTCATGGGGGTTTGGGTATATTTGATGTAATTTCTAGGAATCGAGCTTTGCTTAATAAATGGATTTGGCGTTTTAGTGAGAAAGGCGATAGTTTATGGTGGAATATTATTGCAGCAAAGTACAAGTATGTTTAGAATTCTATTCTTCCAATAGCTGTTAATGTTAGGAATTCGTCATGGGTTTGGCACAACATTGTCAATCGGACAGTAGCTAACGGGGCTGAGTTTATGTCTGAACTTCGTTGTGTGATGGGAAATGGAGAAAAAATAGATTTCTGGACAGATCATTGGACGGAATTGCGTTCTTTAAAAGTTTCTTTTCCGAGATTCTATGGGTTGATAACAAAAAAATCTGGTAAGGTTAGCGAATTTGGTCAGTGGGTGCTAGGTGTATGGGAATGGAAATTGGAACTAAGAAGATCCTTGTTTAATTGGGAAAGGGCTGTGTGGGTTGAATTTATCCAAGTTTTGAATAGAGCAGTTAGTTCAGTTCAAGGTGTGGATAGACTAAAATGGATATGCTCAAATGATGGAATCTATAGTCCTAAAGCATTTTGCACTTAGTTGGCTTGCATTGGTAAGATGGAAGATTCAATTTGGAAATTGGTGTGGTGTAAATTTATCCCTCCTAAAGTTTCGGCGTTCGTTTGGAAAGCTGTCCATCAAAGGCTTCTAGTAATTTCAGAGTTAGAAAAAAGAGGAATGAATTGTGCAGATCAGTCTCTTTGTATTTTCTGCAATCGAGAAAAGGAAATTGTTATTCATGTTTTGTGTCAATGTGATGTGGTTTGGAAAGTGTGGCAAAGATGGTGTGGTTTGTGGAAGGTAAACTTAGTGATTCCTTTGAACGTTAAAGGATTGCTACAGGTATGGTTCGATCAAATCATTAGGAAAAAAGTTAGAAATCTTTGGCTATTAGGATTTTTTGGTATAATCTGGAAAATTTGGTTGTGTAGAAACAAAGTAAGATTTAATGGCTGTTCTTTTTCGGTGGATCAAATATTCAATTCTATTTTGCTGCAGACAGGTGTTTGGACGCATTATCTGTGGCCGTTTCAATTCCCTGTTGCTCAAGATTTCCTTCGTTGCCCCGAGTCCATTATATTTGATCGAGGTTAGCAGAGCATAAGCAGAAATTTGGAATTTTTTGATGTTTCGGTGGTGCAGGTTGTCCAGTGCTTCGACAGTGGATGTTTACTAGCACTTTGCGCTGGGTATTTGTTTTCTTTTCTTTAAGCTGGTGGCAGGTTGTTTTGGAATGATTAGTGTTATTTGGAAGTATCGTAGTACTTTGGTTGGTTCTTGGTGCTCAGTTGTATAGCTTCGTGTAGGGTTTTGTTGGCAGCATTGAAATTCTACATTGGTTGGCTCAGTCCGTAGCACTGCTATTGATTATACGTGTTTGTGCTATAGTTCATCTTCACTTTTTAAGCTTGATCTGTGCTGGAAATATGGGGTGTGTTTACGGCCATGATTTCCATTAATTGTGTTATTCTCCACTATGCTATTTGTACTCATCCCACTTTAAGGTGTACTCTTTTTCCTCCGAATAAGATTATGAAGGTTTTTTAACGAAGTCGTGGTTACTTTGTAATTTCATCAATACAAAAGACCCTTTTTCAAAAAAAATAATTTATATATTGTTTCATTGTTAACTAATGATTGGGAATTTAAATCTTTATTTTTTTATTATGAAATCTTAATTAATAATACAAAATGAAAGCACGCCACCTATTAAAGTCAATTAATAAATAATATTTAAATAATTTATAATTTCTATGTGTGGGATTAACTAATTTCTTAATCGAAAATTTCTTTTTCATAATTTACAGATGTTAACCGAATTTGCTATACTATTAGATAAATATTGGACTAAAACATGTGTTTTGAATGTAGAACCAAGCAAAGATAATAATATCTATATTTTATAGTTTATTTAACTCGATCGAAAATATTTATTTGATACAAACAAAGCACATATCACTTATCTTAACAACTTAATTCAGCTAATATAATAATAAAATTAAACATATGTTTCATGTTTTATAATGTCAGTATATAAAAATAAAAATTCCATGCTAATAGTTTCTCTCTATCCATCATTAGAGTTTTTACCGCTGGCGTGGTTTTTTCTCAAAACTTGTTTTCATTTTCTGTTTGATTTTTTTGTCTTGCTGCATTATTTTCTCAATGGGGATCTAGTAAATGGGTTGGAAGGCTTGGATCTGGGCGAGGAGGAGGAGGAGGAAACTCTTTCGTTTGAAAATTCTAATGGTGCACCGTTGGTCTTGTTCAAGAATTGCTTTGAGGGGAGGTTTCTCGCTTCGGGTAATGTTAATTTCCAGGCGATTTAGTCAATTTTGGCTAATGTATAGCACCTATTGGTGGCATTTCTATAACAGAATTGGAGGATGGTCGGTATTTGTTCAGACTTTATCAAGAATTTGTTGCGGATCAGATATGGAATGACGGCCCTTGGTACTTTAATTCCCATCTTTTGATCCTTCATCGCATCCAAAAGGACGAGGATCCAAAAGTTGTGTCTCTGAATTTGGTGGTGTTTTGGGTGTTAGTGAATGATCTGTCGATGGGCTACATTTCTGAACAAGTAGCAACACAATTAGGGAATTTTGTGAGTTCTTATATTGAATTAGATGCCTCTGCGATCTCTCTTGGTTATAGGGGTTGCCTTTGCCTTTAAATCAATATCGACGTTTGGGAACTGTTAAAGCGTAAGAAAAAGCTAGCACTGCCTAATGTAGGATTTACTTATGCAAGTTTTCAATATGAAAAGCTTCAGGTATTCTATTTCCTCCGTGGGAAGTTAGGTCATGATGAAGGGTTTTGTCCTTACGTATTATGCATCCCAAATAGGAACTGGTCTTACAATGGGATGTTTCACTGCGAATACCACCAAGATGTCGACCATATGCTCATGGTCCTTGGTTAAGGGAGGTGGGTAGTGCGACTGGTTCGACAAGTTGGGTATCGTCGGAGCCCTCTAATGTAATAATGGTAGCGGCGGAAGAGAACCCACTTGTTAAACGCGATGGTGCGAAATGTCAAAGGAACAATCCTATTAGTTTGGAATCACAGAAGAAAAATGTTTCGAGCAACAACAAATCAGTTATATCAGTAGGCTTGAATGATTAGGTCAGCCGTTCACAATGAAACTCCTAAGTTGAAACATCCGGGACTTAGGGCAATCCTGGGTAGTTCGTCATCTCCAGCATATGCTGAGAGACAAACCCTGCCGTGGTCTTCTTGATGGAGACAAAACTTCAAAAGTCCAAAATGGAGAAGGTTCGAGTATCATGTGGATTTGTGCATGGTGTGGAGGTTGATGTGTTTGGAACAAGATAAGGTTTATGTCTGGCTTGACGATCTACGTTTGATGTGACTTTACGTTCATTTTCTTGCTCGTATATTGATGCTATTATTTGGGATAGTTCAGATAACTTAACTTGGAGATGCACTGGGTTTTATGAAGCTCATGAAGAATCCCGAAGAAATTATTATTGGAATTTATTCTGCCAGCTGAATGACATGCCTAATTTACCATGGCTCATTATCGGGGACTTAACGAAATTCTCTGCTCTCATTAGAAAGAGGGTGGTCAGTTTCAGAATGAACGTCAAATAGATAATTTTCACGTTGCTCTATAATGAATTGCGGGATGGCTGACGCGGATTTTATCGGTACTTGGTACACGTGGGAGAGAGGTAGATGAGTTGAGTCCATCATTCGCGAGAGGCTTGATAAAGGTTTGATAAATAGCAATTGGAATCACGTATTCCCAAATTAATGCTTGCCTCATCTTCGAAATGCATTTTCTGACCATTGTCCTCTATTAATGGAGTCGAACAGTGCATTGCATGCTGATCGTCATTGGCACTTCAAATTTGAATCTTGTGAAGTGAGGTTCCCTGTTTATGGGAAGAGGTTGAAGGTCTAGTGCCAACCAAATTAAATCACGTTAACTGCGGGTTCGATAACTAGTTTAAAGATATTTGTCGACAAAAACACTACAAGGAAAGAGATATAAGAAACAGGCTAGAATCTCTTCCCAAATTAGAGCCAATGGATGATGTTATAGGGGAAATTCTTGACACTAAGCTTCAGCTGAATTTTGAAGCTGACAATACAAAATTATATTGAAACAATGAGCTAGAGCGAATTGGTTAAAGAATGAGGACAATAACACATCATTTTTTTAATCGATTTGCGTCACAACAAAAATGTCGCAATAGAATCCAACGATTGGAGGGAGATAGTGGGACTTTTGTTGATGACTATATGAGTATGAAGTTGGTGGTCATGAGTTATTTTTTTTCAGAATTATTTACGTCATCATCCTCTACTATTGATGAACGTATTTTGGATGGCGTGTAGTCACCGGTTACTCACGAAGGGCTTTTGCAAAATTTCATGAGAGAGGAGGTGACAAGAGTAGTTAAATCGATGAGCCCTGTCAGGGCCTCGAGAGAGGACGATATTGATGCTCTTTTTTATCATCGGTTCTGACACCTGATTGGAAATGAAGTGGCCAATTATCGTAATGGTCTTATTCAGGGATAATTTGACATTCAAGAGATTAATCATACGCATATTATGTTAATTCCAAGAGTGGATTCCTCGCGTAAGATGACTTCGTTTCGACCTATAAGCCTTTATCATGTTTTTTTTCAAAATTGTCTCTAAAACGTTTGTTTTCCACCTCCAGGGGTTACTTGATGCTTATATTGATGAAGCTCAAAGTGCTTTTTTGCTCTCAACATCGATATGAGCAAAGCCTATGACAGAGTTGAATGGCATTTTGTGTGGGCTATCATGACTCGGTTGGGTTTCTCACCTAGCTGGATCGACTTTATTAAGCGGTGTGTGAGCACGGTTTCATATTCAACTGTGCTTAATGGTTTAGTGGGCTAGAGTTTTATTTCGTAAATGGGGCTTTGTCAAGATGATCAATTGAGTCCCTATTTGTTCCTCTTTTGCAGTGAGGGACTCTCCTCCATGCTACGTTGAGCAGCAGAAATTGGTAGTTTGGAGGGTGTGTAGATTAATAAGAACGCCCCAAAAATCTCTCACGTTTTCTTTGTTGATGATAGTTTGATATTCAGGGAAGCTATTGCCTCAGTGGCTTCGACCATCAAGAACCTTTTACGTGTGTATAGTGAGAGCCCTAGTCAGGTGATAAACTTTGAGAAGTCGAGCCTCTTCTTTAGTCCAAACGTGATTGATGACAACGGACGCGATGTTAGACATATTTTAGAGGTGGAGAGCACTTAAAGTACAGAGAAGTATTTGGGTTTACAGACGATTGTGGGGAGGAATAAAAGGGGCGCTTTATACATTTAAAGGATAGGTTGAAAAGGTTAATTCACAATTAGAGCGTTTTCTCTTTTTCTTAGGGTGGAAAAAAAGTATTCATTAAGTCGATCCTCCAGGCTATTCCACTCTCTGTGATGTCTTCCTTCCTTCTACCGAAGAGTCTATGCTCTGAGTTAGAAAGTATAATGGCGAGATTTTGGTGGTAGAAGTCGGAGCGGAAACGAGGAACACATTGGTGTACTTGGGATTCATTGTGTCTTTTGAAAGATTCGAGTGGTCTCAGGTTTTGAGATAAGACGAAATTCAACATTGCCCTTCTAGCAAAGCAGGGTTGGAGATTGTTCACCAATCCGACCACTTTAGCTAGCAGGTTGATCCGTGTTAAATATTACCCACACGGGGACTTTATGAGCTCAACACTTGGTTCTCACCCGTCTTACATCTGGCGAAGTATATGGTCTTCGAAAGACTTGCTGGAAAAAGGTTTACGCTGTAAAGTGGGATCGGTGGTTTCAATCTCTGTTTGGAATGTCCCTTGCCGAACCACTTCCCATTGTACCAATTCTATTGTGAGTATCGAATTTAATTGATGGGGACACAAGAAGGTGGAAGGAGGATCTTATCTCCTCCATTTTTGCTCTGATGAAGCTGAGAAAATTTTGTCGATTCCAATTTCAAGCTTCGCTCAAGATGACTGTAGAGTTTAGTGTGGGGAGAAATCGGGTCTTTATAGTGTTCGAAGTGGGTATAGATTACTGCTACTTGAGGATGGTGTCTTTCAGCCTTATACTGCCTTACTTATTCGGGTTTGGGTTGTTCTTACCAACGCAAAATAAGATCCAAGTGTGGAAGTTTATTAGGAATTTTATTCCTTCCAAACAAAATTTATTTGCTAAAAGATTAGTTAGAGACCCTTTTTGTCCTAATTGTGAAGGTGTAGTTGAATCGAATGTTCATGTAAGTAGGAACTGTGTGCTTGCCAAGGCTTGGGGAGGGGGGGAGTTTGGGTACACACTGGCGTGCACATGTGGATGTGGGGGAATTCCAGCCTTGGTTGGAATGGCTATTACTAAATTCTCACTTCAACAAGGGGACTATCATTCTCGTCTGTGTTTGGACATTATGGTATGCTTAAAACTTACAATATCATAAAGGTAAAAAGTTGGGTGTTACTGAACTAGTTACTTTAATTCGAGCCCACTGCCAAGAGTATGCTACTGCTGCCCGTCTTTCATTCTGTCCCTCTTGAATGTGCATCTAAATGGTGTCCTCCAGCTCAATGGGTCAAGGTTTAATTTTGACGCATGTTTCAAGCAATCACAAAAAATGGCATGGTCAAGGGTTATTATTCGGAACAATGAAGGTAATGTAATGGACGTAGGGCTGTAAAAAGCTGACCTGACCTGCAAAACTAACTGAAACCGACTCGAGTCAAAATTGTTTTTGACATGCACTGTGGCGATCCGAAACCGACTCGAGTCAGAACTGGTGTTGACTTGATCCCGATTTGGACCTGGAAATTGTGGATCCGAACCCGACCAACATCCGATCTGAGAACGGCCTGAACCCGAATTGAACCGAAAATATGATACATGAACATGAACTGCATCCAACTGATATGAACCCGAACCCGAACCCGAGATTGACCTGGTAAATAACTGGTATTACCCGACCTGTTTTCAACCTGACCTGTTTTTAACCTGATCTGTAAATGATCAGACTTGTTAATGACTAGAACTGATATTTATCTTACTTATATATTACCATGGACGAAATTATAAGATTTTAATAAAATTATGACTTTTTTAGTTTATGATGTAATTAAAAAATTAATATGATTACTTTTTAAATGTTATAATAAAATACTTATTATGATAATTAAATTAATAAATAGACATATTATATAAAAGTATTTAATAAAAATTAATAAAATTATTTAAATGTAAATTAGATAAAACATGATTAATAATGCAAAAAAAATTAATATAGTTTAATTTATATAAATTATATAGTTTAATTTATATAAAGAAAAAATAATATTAATAATGAAAGTATTTATTATGTAATATATATTAATGTTTTACATTATTAATATAAATAATTTTGGCAATACATTAGTTTACATAAGCCCAATACATAAGCTCACCCTTTTATTACAAATATATATGCATTAGTGCTAGTCTATTTATATTATGGTTTAGTGTTTAATGTTTATGGTTTAGAGTTTATGGTTTAGGGTTTCTATAAACTATATAATTTATTACTTTATATAGTTTATGCATAGTGTTTCTATAAACTATATAAGTAATTTATTTTATATAGTTTATATATATATATATTATACATATATATAGTTTATATATACTATACATGGTTTATACATACATATTATATAAAATTATTTAATACAATTAATAAAATAATTTAAATATAAATTATATAAAACATGATTAATTATGTGTTAAATAATTAGTATGTCACATTGCATATTATAAGTCCATTTGCAATAGTAATATTCCATTTACATTAGTTTACATAAACTCACTCTTTTATTGCAAATATATATGCATTAGTGTTAGCCTATTTATATTAGGGTTTATGGTTTAGTGTTTACTATTTATGGTTTAAAGTTTAGGGTTCAAGGTTTAGGGTTCAAGGTTTCTATAAACTATATTCTTTATATAGTTTAAGCATAGTGTTTTTATAAACTATATAAGTAATATACTTTATATAGTTTATATATATATATAGTTTATATATACTATAAATGGTTTATACATACATATTATATAAAATTATTTAATAAAATTAATAAAATTATTTAATATTGGTTATATATATATATAAATTACTTTTGTTTTCATTCACGTTCAACCCTTTAACAACTTTTGATAATAAAATATTATCTTTAGAATTGGGAATCACGTGGTTAGGCTTTTGAGAATGAGCCATTACTGATTCTCTATTTAGTGCCATATGCCCACCACTATTATTGATCTTTGATCCAGCAGAATCAACAATATGAACATCGTGCAAAACCATTAATGTTATAATATCTCTATTATTTTATAACTTATATTATATATATTTTTTCAATTTTTAAATGAATGAAATTTACTATATTTTTCAATATTTCTTCAGATTTTGCATTTATTTCGATTTAATCCTTTTGTGTTTTTTAATTTATTTCAATTTTGAGTCTTTCACTTTTATATGTATTCAATTTAGTCCTTAAATTTATATTTGCATCTTCATTTGGCCCATTGTTAGTTGTTAATTATATTTTTGTAACTTGCCCATAACTTTTTAAATGTGTTTAATTTAGTCATTTTTATATTAATTTAAACATCACATTTTAAATTTTTTCGATTTAGTCCCTTACCTATGTGTGTTGTTTAATTTATATTTTAAAATTTTATTTGTAATTTTACATTTCTTCAATTTTGTCCTTAAATTTATATTTTTTACAAAATTGATCCATGATTTTTTTTGTAATTTTCTCGAAATCATATACAATTACAACTTGTAATTGTTTAGGGTTTAGAGTTTAGGGTTTAATATTTATGGTTTAGTGCTAGTCCATTTACATTAGGGTTTATTATTTAGAGTTTAGGGTTTCTATAAACTATATAAGTAATTTACTTTATATAGTATATATATATATATATATATATAGGTTATATATATAGTTTATATATACTAACATGGTTTATACATACATATATAAAATTATTTAATAAAATTAAAAATTATTTAAATATAAATTATATAAACATGATTAATTAGGTGTTAAATAATTATTATGTCACATTGCATATTATATGGTTCATAAATAGTAGTACATGTCTGTAACCCCCAGACCCGGTCTATAAGTTAGACTCAAACCTAAGTGGTCACATATCCCATTCAGAGATTTTTTTAAAACGACTTATAATACATTAGATATAATACAGAACAAAATATAAATAATACAGATATATCCAAAACGATAGCAAGATACATGTCACCACACACAACTAAAAAAACATATAGAGATATACGTTCGTACAAAATAAAGTAGTTGATCTCCCCTGATGCTAAATCTGCTGCTTACTATCTGTTGTTATCTAAAAAAGGGTAAAACTATAGAATGAGCTAAAAAGCCCAATGTGCTCCATACAGTGTACAAAAATATACAAATAAAATATTACAACAAAATTTTTGTTTATGCAATATGTTTTGAAAACATGAACACTACCCCTATCCTTTCACAATCTGTTTGTGTAGGTTCCCCATAACCATACACCCATCCCACACAACCAGTAAGGCCCTAAGCACACAGCCAAGGAACCTGCAGATATACTTCCTTCAATAATACCCCCCAATGACAGAAATGAACATGAATGTATTTGAATGGAAACAATGATTAATTCTTTAAAACATAAAGTTGTTCATGCTTGGAAATCATATACAGAAATACAGAAATCAGAAGGCAAATCAGTAGTATACAGAAATTCAGATATCAGATAATCAGTATTCAGAAAATCGGTATAAAATACCGTAACCAGAAATCATATCAGAAATATACGGTTAATCAGATATCATATATACAATATTCAAATATATAGTTTAAAATAGTAATAATGTAACACTGTCGAGAAAATACACCTGTAACAGTATGAGAAATCAGATAGGGAAGCCTACTATTGGATCTATCGATCACGCTCTGCTGCAGTGCTAGATCCTACGAATTGGAAAGATCCATATTGAAATCCTAATATAAATAATCTTAATCTTTATTTAAATAATTTACGGAAACCTACGGGTAATTCTCGTAGTACGCGGTTCAGGTTGATCTAACGAACGAACATCTCCGGACCTAACTGATCCTCGCTCAGGTGAAACACGAGTACCTTCATAAAATATTTTTACTGAATCAATTCCTTAACCAAAACTCAAAAAAAATCAAAATACTGAAATACTAAGCCTTTTTGGGTTCACGTGCTCGATTTGGGAATTTCGGATCAGAATTTGGCAAAACAGACTTCAGAATCAGATTCAGGACGTCAAAAAACATAAAGCATGACCTTCCGGATATTTAAATTCTTGGTCAAAGTCAAAGTCAAAGGGTTTGACTAACAATTTGGAAACTTTCGGGTTCGGATTTACTGAAACAGACCCCAAAAATAGATTCAGGACGTCAAAAAAGTTAGGATAGGTATACTCAGAAAAGATTAACGGTTGTTTAATGGCCGGTCAAAGTTCTGGTCATAGGTGGTCAACGGTTAACAGGTCGGGTCAACGGTTAACAGGTCGGGTCAACGGGCTGGGTCAACCCGGGTCGGACCGGTCAAACCAGTTTCAAGCACTGGCCGAGCCCTTCCCCACACGCAGTGGGGGTGCGTGGGACCTCTTTCGGTGTCCTATAATTCACGAAAAAATTTCTAAAAATTATTTTGAGCGATTTCGATATACTTACAAAGCTCGGTTCAAATTTTTGAACGACGGAGAGCTCGATTTCAACAAATCGGAAACTTTGACCGCTTCACATCCCCACGCGCTGCCGTCAACGGAGACAAAGAATGACACCGGCAGACTCGAAACGACACAAGGAACACGATGATGCGGGAGGTGTCGTAAACGGAGCAACTATCGGCGATGAATTTAAGATTTTCTCGACGATGGAGCTAAAAAACGTCGAGACTTTGACTTGAAATTCACAACGTTTGGTAGCGTTTCACTTCAATTAATTTAAGGTGTTTGTTCCTCACTCGATGATGAACACGATGGTGGTTTCAAAATGACGATCGGAATTCGGACGGCGTCGGGATCGTGGTTGAAAGTTGGGTGTTGGAATGAAGAAAAACTTATCACTTTTGCTTATGAATTTCCCCCACGCATATCTGATTCAACTTTTAATATAGTATCTCCCGATACTTTTTGGGTAAATTTAGGGCTTAGTCCCTAAATTTTCCTTAACTCTAAAATGGGCTACAAATTTTAAAAACTTTCAATTTAGTCCTCTAATTTTCACCAATTTACTTAATTAACTCGTCCAATTTCAATTAAATATTTTTTTTTTCTGGTTTGTTACAATTCTCCCCCTCTACAAGAAATTTCATCCTCGAAATTTACCTTATAAAAATATATGAGGAAATTTAACCTCTATTGACTCTAATGTCTCCCAAGCAGCTTCTGAGGGGCTACGATTACTCCACTGAACTTTGACCATTGGAATACACCTATTCTGAAGAACTCGCTCATCTCTCTCTAAAACTTGAACAGGCTCTTCCTCATATGACAAATCAGGTCTCAGCTCTACCTTATCAACCTGAATGATGTGATCCAGATCTGGAAGATATCGCCTCAACATAGACACATGAAAAACATCATGAATACGACTGAGCTGGGGAGGCAACTCAAGCTGATAAGCAACACATCCAACTTTCTTCAAAATACAATACGGCCCAATAAATCACAGACTCAGTTTACCCTTATGTTCAAATCTCAATACCTTCTTCCATGGGGATACCTTGAGAAAAACCTGATCTCCAACCTCAAACTCGATATCCTTACGTCGTTTATCTGTGTATGATTTCTGTCTATCAAATGTCTCTTTTAAGCGACCACGGATCAATTTGACAGTATCTTCAGTCTCTCGAATCAAGTCTGAACCCAAATTTTTCTATCATGCAACTCAGTCCAACATATAGGAGCACGACATCTACGTCCATACAGAGCCTCGTACGGTGCCATGTGAATACTCGCCTGATAACTATTATTGTAAGCAAACTCAGCAAACGGTAAGAAATCTTCCCAACTACCACGGAAATCAATCACATAACCCCGTAACATATCCTCCAACACCTGAATAACTCGCTCAAACTGTCCATTAGTCTGAGGATGAAAAGCTGTGCTGAAATTCAAACGAGTACCTAGAGCCTCGTGCAAAGCCTTCAAGAACCTGGAAGTGAACCTTGGATCTCGATCAGATATGATAAACAACGGTACACCATGAAGTTTAACAATCTCCGAAATGTACAACTTAGCCAGTTTGTCCAGTGAATAATTAATTCGGATAGGGATAAAGTGCGCTGACTTGGTGAGTCGATCAACAATCACCCAAATAGAATCCTTTTTGGAATGTGTCAGAGGAAGACTAGTAACGAAGTCCATTGTAATGCGCTCCCATTTCCACTCAGGAATCTTAATTGACTGTAACAATCCAGATGGATGCTGGTGTTCTGCCTTAACCTGCTGACAAGTCAAACACCTCGCCACAAAATCTGAAATATTCTTTTTCATACCAGTCCAAAAGTAGCGCTCCTTGAGATTATTGTACATTTTGTCCCCGCCAGGATGCATAGGATAAGGACTACTATGAGCATCCTGAAGAATAACCCGTCTTAACTCATCATCTTTAGGGACACAGTAACAATCGTGAAAACACAAAATAACATCATGATCCACAATATACTCTAAACTCAATCCCTGCTTAACTTGTTCAGTAATGGAAAGCAATGAGCTATCCAGAAGTTGTTTGGCCTTAATCTCCTTGGCCAAAGTGGGTTTAATCTGCAACTCTGCTAACAAACTGTTATCATCAAATATACTCAAGTTAGCGAATAAGGCTCTGAGATCTGATATCGCCTTTCGGCTCAAGGCGTTTGCCACATTAGCTTTCCCTGGATGATATTCTATCTCTAAATCATAGTTCTTTAGAAGCTCCAATCAGCGACGTTGTCTCAAATTTAATTCTTTCTGAGTAAGCAGATACTTCAGACTCTTATGATCAGTATACATATAACATTTTTCTCCATAGAGGTAGTGTCTCCAAATCTTTAAAGAAAAAACCACAGCAGCTAGCTCCAGATCATGAATAGGATAGTTACGCTCATGCGACTTTAACTGACGCGAAGCATAAGCGATAACCTCCCCATCTTGCATCAAAACACATCCTAATCCAGAGTGAGAATCATCACTGTAGACAGAAAAATCATTCCCAGACTCAGAATGAATCAGCACTGGGGCTTGAGTTAGAACAATTTTTAATTTCTCAAAGCTAGCTTGTTGGTTCTCAGACCAGAAAAATGGAACATCTTTCCTCAATAATTTCGTCAGAGGAGCTGCAATAAGGGAGAACCCCTCAACGAAACGACGATAGTAACCAACTAAACCCAAGAAACTATGGATCTCAGAAACATTCCTGGGTTGCTTCCAGTTCAGAAGAACCTCCACTTTGCTTGGATCCACCCGAATACCATCAGCAGAAACGATATGTCCAAGAAAAGTCACTTCGCTGAGCCAAAACTCACACTTGCTCAACTTAGCGTATAACTTATTTTCCCTTAGAGCCTGTAGAACAATCTTTAAATGGTCATCGTGTTATGCTTCAGTTCGAGAATACACAAATATGTCATCGATGAACACAACTACAAATTGGTCCAAATAAGGTCGAAACACCCTATGCATCAAATCCATAAAAGCAGCAGGGTCATTTGTTAACCTGAACGACATCACTAAAAACTCATAATGCCCATACCGAGTTCGAAAAGCAGTCTTCGGAATATCCGAATCTTTTACTTTGAGTTGATAATAACCAGACCTCAAGTCTATTTTTAAAAAGATAGAAGCCCCTTGAAATTGGTCAAATAGATCATCGATCTTGGGCAGAGGATATTTGTTTTTAACCGTGAGCTTGTTCAGTTTCCTATAATCAATACAGAGTCTCAATGTCTCATATTTCTTATTGACAAAGAGAACTGGGGCTCCCCACGGTGATACACTGGGTCGGATAAATCCCCTGTCCAACAACTCCTAGAGTTGAACTTTCAGTTCCTTAATCTCTTTTGGGGCCATACGATAAGGAGCCATTGAAATCGGAGTGGAACCATAATAGACTTCAATCTCAAACTCAACTTCTCTATTCGAAGGTAATCCAGGCAACTCCTCGGGGAAAGCATCTGGAAATTCTTTGACAATCCGAATGCCTTCAATACCAGATTGAGAATTCCTAGTGTCCAAAATATAAGCAAAAAACGCCTCAGAACTTTTTCTGATCATCATTTCAGCTACCAAAGCATACAACATTCCTTAGAAATCCATGACGTTACCCGATCATTATAATCTTTCGATTATATGGGGTCTTCAGAACATCTCTCTTGGTCTCAAAATCAATATTTACTCGATGTTTGTCCAACCAATCTAAGCCGAGAATCAATTCAAACTCTTCCAAAGGTAACTCCATCAGCTCAGCCAGAAAAATCTCCCCATTGATCTCTATAGGGCACTATCTAAAAATACGATCCAACACAATGGACTTGCCTAACGGACTTTGAACTGTCACCGAATGCTCAGTATTCTCAACAGGAATATTAAGACCCTCAAAAACAGAATACGATACATAAGAATTGGTAGAACCACTATCAAACAATACAAAGTAGGGAACTTAATGAATAGTAACAGTACCTGCAATCACATTAGGCCCATCACGATCCTGTCGAAGTCTAGCAGTGTAAACCAATGCAGGTTGTCTGGCCTCAGATCTGACTGGACCCCTACTCTGAGATGCTCGGCCTCTACTAACCGATCCAGGTGCTCTCTCTTGAGCACGATCCCCTGCTGGAGTCTGGACTGTACTATGAGAACTAGCGGGAGTACGAGTTGGTGTATGAATTGTATAAGCTAGCTCTGGACAATCCTTCACCATATGGTCACCTGAACCACATCTAAAATATATACCCAATTTCTTCCTGCATTCCCCAAAATAAGATTTCCCACAATGTTTACATGTTTGCAAACGTTGCGACCTAGAAGATCCACCATGTCTAGAAGGCTGAACAGTTGAGGAACCATATGCAACAGGATGAATCGGGTTTGAGCTCGATCACTATCTCTCATGTGATCCATACTCAATCTCTCTATTTCCTCAGTAGTCTTGGCTATCTCAACCAATGAATCAAAATTTCTTTCCCGGTGGGTAGCAAATCGGCTTCTGATTTCATACTTGAGTCCATTCTTGAACCTCAAGCATCTATCTACCTCTGTGTTAACAAGTCCAGGACATAGCGGTTCAATCGGATGAACTCCACCTCGTAGTCCATAACAGACATATTACACTGCTCCAGATCCTGAAACTCCTGGCGTCGCTCCTGCAGATATCTCTCCCAATATAGCGACTCCGGAAACGTGTCTTAAAAAGATCCCATGTTATATGGTTTCTTGGGATACTACCAAAAATCGATTGTCACCATCTGAAGCTCTCTTTTTTCAGCATAGTTAGGACCCCCTTCAACTTCTGCTCAGGTTTGAGATCCATCTCATCCATAATCCTCTCTGTGTCCTCCAACCAATACTCAGCGTCTGCCGGAGGTCTACCAGTATTACCCTCGAATGGAACTACACCAGCAGCTACCAAGGAATTTGAAATCTCAACCGCAGTAATATTACTAGGGGCTCTAACAGCTCTCTGAAACATGCGAAATATAGCTCTATTAATGGCGTCTTCGTTCATGTCAGTATCCTTATCTCCAGTGACAGGAGGGTCTCTCACAGGAGTAAACTGATCATCATGAGAAAGGGTCGGATCTACTTGCGGAACAGGAGGATCACGTGGTGAGATCGGATCATCTATCGTAACAGAAGGTCGAGTGACTCGTCCTCGACCATGACCACGTCCAGTCCTGCGACCTCTAGCAACACTCATCGTTGGATCTATAAGGCTCTACAGAAAGAATTTGAAACATATGTCAGATTAACATCAGGGATCTCGAGAGAACTTTAAATCATAAAATAAGGTGATACATTTTTTTTAATTCCAAAGTTTATGACCCATATACAGACCGAGTGTTTAAAACTGAAAGCTCTGATACCACCAAATATAACCCCCAGACCCGGTCTGTAAGTTAGACTCAAACCTAAGTAGTCACATATCTCATTCAGAGATTTTTTTTAAAACGACTTATAATACATTAAATATAATACATAACAAAATATAAATAATACATATATATATCCAAAACGATAGCAAGATACATGTCACCACACACAAATAAAAAAATATATAGAGATATACGTTCGTACAAAATAAAGTAGTTGATCTCCTCTGATGCCAAATATGCTGCTTACTGTCTGCTGTTATCTGAAAAAGGATAAAACTATATAATGAGCTAAAAAGCCCAGTGTGCTCCATACAGTGTATAAAAATATACAAATAAAATATTACAACAGAATTTTTGTTTATGCAATATGTTTTGAAAACATGAACACTACCCCCATCCTTTCACAATTTGTTTGTGTAGGTTCCCCAGAACCATACACCCATCCTATATAACCAGTAAGGCCCTGAGCACACAGCCAAAGAACCTGCAGATATACTTCCTTCAATAATACCCCCAATGACATAAATGAACATGAATGTATTTGAATGGAAACAATGATTAATTCTTTAAAACATAAAGTTGTTCATGCTTAGAAATCATATACAGAAATACGACAATCAGAAGGCAAATCAGTAGTATACAGAAATTCAGATATCAGATAATCAGTATTCAGAAAATCAGTATAAAATATCGTAACTAGAAATCGTATCAGAAATATGCGGTAAATCAGATACCAGATATACAATATTCAGATATATAGTTTAAAATAGTAAAAATGTAACACTGTCGGGAAAACACACCTGTAACAGTATGAGAAATCAGATAGGGAAGCCTACTACTGGATCTATCGATCACGCTTTACTGTAGTGCTAGATACTACGAATTGGAAAGATCCATATTGAAATCCTAATATAAATAATCTTAATCTTTACTTAAATAATTTACGGAAACCTACGGGTAATTCTCGTAGTACGCGGTTTAGGCTGATCTAACGAACGGACATCTCCGGATCTAACTAATCCTCGCTCAGGTGAAACACGAGTACCTTCATAAAATATTTTTACTGAATCAATTCCTTAACCAAAACTCAAATAAATAATCAAAATACTAAAATACTAAGCCTTTTTGGGTTCACGTGCTCGATTTGGGAATTTCGGATCAAAATTTGGCAAAACAGACTTCGGAATCAGATTCAGGACGTCGAAAAACATAAAGTATGACCTTCTAGATATTTAAATTCTTGGTCAAAGTCAAAGTCAAAGGGTTTAACTGACAATTTGGAGACTTTCAGGTTCGAATTTGGTAAAACGGACCCCAAAAACATATTCAAGACATCAAAAAATGTTAGGATAGGTATACTCAGAAAAGATGAACAGTCGTTTAATGGACGGTCAAAGGTGGTCAACGGTTAACGGGTCGAGTCGGGTCAACGGGTCGGGTTGGGTCGGGTCAAACCGGGTCGGATCGGTCAACCCGGTTTAGACCGGTCAAACCGGTTTCAAGCAGTGGTCGAGCCCTTCCCCACGCGCAGTGGCGGTGCGTGGGGGCGCGTAGGACCTCCTTCGGTGTCCTATAATTCACAGAAAATTTTCTAAAAATTAATTTGAGTGATTTCGAGATATTTACAAAGCTCGGTTCAAATTTTTAAACGGCTGAGAGCTCGATTTCAATAAATCGGAAACTTTGACCGCTTCATCTCCTTACTCGCCGCCGTCAACGGAGACTAAGGATGACACCGATGGACTCGGAACGACACAAGGAATACGATGGTGCGGAAGGTTTCGTAGACGGAGCAACGATCGGCGATGAATTTAAGATTTTCTCGGCGATGGAGCTAAAAAAAATGTCGAGACTTTGACTTGAAATTCACGGCGTTTGACAGCGTTTCACTTTAATTAATTTAAGGGGTTCGTTCCTAGCTCGATGATGAACACGATGGTGGTTTCAAAACGACGATCGAAATTCAGACGGCGTCGGGATCGTGGTTGGAAGTTGGGTGTTGGAATGAAGAAAAACTTATCACTTTTGCTTATGAATTTCCCCCACGCATATCTGATTCAGCTTTTAATATAGTGTCTGTCGACACTTTTTGGGTAAATTCAGGGCTTAGTCCCTAAATTTTCCTCAACTCTAAAACAGGCTACAAATTTTAAAAACTTTCAATTTAGTCCTCTAATTTTCACCAATTTACTTAATTAACTCGTCCAATTTCAATTAAATATTTTTTTCTGGTTTGTTACAATGTCATATTAATTTCAATTGCATAATTAGTATTTTAGTTGCATGTTAGGTTAATTCACATTAATAACCCATTTATTTTGTTGTTATGAATAAGTAATAAGAAAACCCAAAAATAAATCCATTTGCACTAGTGATAGTCCATTTACATTAGTTTATATAGGCCCAATACATAAACCCACTCTTTTATTACAAATATATATGCATTAGTGCTAGTCCATTTATATTAGGGTTTATGGTTTAGTGTTTATGGTTTAAAGTTTATGATTTATTATTTAGGGTTTAGGGTTTCTATAAACCTATATACTTTATTACTTTATATAGTTTATGCATAGTGTTTCTATAACTATATAAGTAATTTACTTTATATAGTTTATATATATAGTTTATATATACTATATATGATTTATACATACATATACTATAAGTTACATATATAGTTTAGGGGTTAGGGTTTAGGGCTCATGATTTAGGGTTCATAATTTAGGATTTAAGGTTTAGGGTTTTATAAACTATATACTTTATTACTTTATATAGTTTATGCATAGTATTTCTATAATATATATATATAATCTATAGATTAGTTATATTAGTTATACATACATATATATACTATATTAATATAAATTATAATTTATAAACTATATAGTTTATATACATGCATACATGCATATATGCATACATGCATACATGTATACATAGATACATACATACGAACATACATACATACATACGTACATACATATATATAGAAAATTAAAAGTAATTAGAATGTATACATGATTAAATTGTATCGAATTGAGAATTCAAGAAGATATTTACAATTAAACAATGACTAAAATGAAAGAAATCAAAAATCACATACAAGTGGAAAAATGATGATTGTTGGAGGAGCATGAGCCTAATTAACCCAAAATATCTTTCCAAATAAAATCTCAATTCTCAATTTCCCTCCAAAATTTTCTATTCCCTCTAAATTTCTCATTTTCCCTCTAAATTCTCAATTTCCCTATATTATCAAAACTTCTCAATTTCCCTCTAAATTCCTAAATAAAATAAAAAAAATTCACACAAAAAAATCTTTATTTTAAAAAATTTTCTCCCACCACTCACTTTGAATAATATATATATATATATATATATATATAAATTATAGTTTATACATATATAGTTTAGATATATAGTTCATATAAACATAATTTATATATATAACTTATAATAATTATATAGTTTATAATATAAATATAGTTTATATATATATTTTATATATAAACTTATATTATATATATATATATATATATATATATATATATATATTTCAATTTTTTAAATGAATGCAATTTACTATATTTTTCATTATTTCTTCACATTTTGTATTTATTTCGATTTAATCCTTTTTTATTTTTTTAATTTATTTCAATTTTAAGTCTTTCACTTTTATACGTATTCAATTTAGTCCTTAAATTTATATTTGCATCTTCATTTAGCCCATAACTTTTTAAATGTGTTTAATTTAGTCCTTTTTTATATTAATTTAAACCTCACATTTTAAATTTATTTCGATTTAGTCCCTTACCTATGTGTGTTGTTTAATTTATATTTTAAAATTTTATTTGTAATTTTACATTTCTTCAATTTTGTCCTTAAATTTATATTTTCACAAAATTGATCTATGGATATTTATTTTTCTCTTAATTTACTCAAAATCATATACAATTACAACTTGCAATTCAACAATCATGAAAGATGACAAAATAATTAATTCAAAAATAAAAACAATCCGACCTGAACTCAATCCGTATCTGGTAAACATCCGACCAGAATTTTATCTGTCAATGATGTGACCCGATCTGAACGAGATCCGACTGAAGTCCACCCGAACCTGAATTAACCTGGTCTTTATCTGCTTCGGACCTGAACTATTTTGACCTGAACTGACATCGATCCGAACTAAAAATGAACTGACCTGAACCCGATCTGGATCTGGTGTCAAATCAACCCGAAAATAACCCGAACTGATTTGACCTGACCTGAACCCGATCTGGATCTGGTGTCAAATCAACCTGAGTTGACATGTATCCAATTTTACCCGACCTATAAATATCCGACTGAAATCTATCCGATTACCTGATTTTACAGCCTTAAATGGACGCTAGTAGAAGAATAATCCATCAAACTACCTCAGCATTTGCGGCAGAGGCTAAGGCAGCTATCCACGCTATCGAGCTGGTTGTCGACTTGGGATTCGAGAAGTGATTGTTGAAGGGGATTATAGATCGGTTATCACTAAGCTCTACACTGACGACATAGGCCTTTCAGAAACTAGTGCTCTTGTTTGGAAAGCAAAGAATCAAACAAGAAGCCTCCATGCATGTTCATTCCGTTTCTCCCTTAAGTCAAGCAATCAAGCGTCGCACCTTTTAGCATCATCAACTGATCAGTCTAGCGAAGACTGCTATTGAATCGAAGACGCCCCTTTGGTAGTGGAAGTGCGGGTCGATGAAGACTCTCGATGCTTACACCCTCCTTAGCTTCTCTCCTTTTC
Organism: Hibiscus syriacus; assembly: GCF_006381635.1. Classification (NCBI taxonomy): domain Eukaryota; kingdom Viridiplantae; phylum Streptophyta; class Magnoliopsida; order Malvales; family Malvaceae; genus Hibiscus; species Hibiscus syriacus. The sequence continues at coordinate 629,871 of NW_024062162.1, forward strand.
TTTCGGCTTCATGGTGTTTTGGAAACCCTTGCTCCAATTTACGTCCGACATGGTACTAGTCTCACTATCTTACATGAATAAACACCCAAAGTACTAATTGCCAAAACTAGTGTCGTAACCGGTTTTCGTCCGGGCACGAAATATTTATTTTGGCGGGGAAATTGATGTGAATAAATAATTTTAAAAATAATTTGAGAGTCGCCATCGGCCTTTTGGGTCAGGTAGGTCGAATACCTAAAAAAAAAAATATTTTTTAAAAGAGTTTTAAAAAAACATCAATTAAAAAATTAAACTGATCTGCGTTTATAACAAAAAATTCGTTCTTTTTAATAATAACAAGGGATTCGTGGTCGGTTACGTTTAGGGAAGGATTAGCACCCCTACAACGCCCAAAATTGGTACTTTTTAATTATAAATTGTCTCTATCATTAAAATTTTAAAAATTCAAAAATATATTTAATTTATAATTCTATTATTTTCAAAATTATATTTATTTAAAATATCCGAAAAGAACTTCTAGGTGCCTTAAGACAGCTCTTTTCTTTGATATTGATAAATATTAATTTAAATAATATTGTTTATTTTTAATTTTTAAAATATCAGAATAGGACATCCAGTTGTATTAAGACTGTCCTTTTCTTGATAAAAAATAAATATTTAAAAATTATTATTTATTATATTTATGATATATAAAAATATTTAACCATATAAATAAAAAATATTACTAAAACAATGTATTTTAAGCAGTAAAATTAAAACATATAAAATAATAACTAATTATAATAAAAATAAAATTAAATCTAATTCCTAATTAATTAAATATTTTATTTTTTAATTTAATAATTTAGTGACCAAAACAAATTATCTAAAATTCAAATTTTATAATAAAATTAATTAAAATATGAACTAGGGATAAAAATTTTATTTATTAAAATTAAGGGATTAAATCTGTCATTTATCCTAAATATTATTTTAATAAAAGGGACTAAAATGAATAAAATTAAAATTCGAAGACTAAATTAAAATTATTACAAATTCAGTTTAGTGACCAAATGTAAAATTTACAAATACGAAGGACTGCGGACGGGGTTTAACTATTTCGTAATTACGCGAATAGCCCTTCCCAAAACGGCGTCGTTCGGAAGGGCTATTTAAGCCTAAATCAGCTGGCCCGAAGGGCCAGCTTCATTCTCCTCTCTTCTCTCTCTCTCTCTTTTCTGAGAGAAAAAAATTCTCTCGCTTCTCTCTAGAAAAGAGAGAAGCTCTCCGGCCGGCCGCCATTAGCCACCGTCAAAACCACCGCCGGCCGCCATATCCGGTGGCCGGAAATTACAAATCCCACCCCAAATTAAAGCCTGGTTTTCCCTAAAGCTAGATCTGTAGGTTTTTTAGCCTAAAATACTACTGAAATGCGTAGATCTAAAGTTTATACCTTCGACCTTTGACTTTCCGGTGGCTCCAAAAAGGCTCTGATGACCAACGGTTCCCTCGGTAAGTTTTTTTCTTCCTTTTTCCTTTTGTTTTTGCTCTGTTGTTGTAGACTGGGATCGTTGGTAGTTGTTATTTTCTCTGTTTTTTTTTCTTCTCTGTTTCTGTCCCCTTTTTTTTTCTTGCAGATGGGGTGGTGGCTTTTATAGCCACCACCGTTGTAGCCGTCGGACCGGTCCGAAGAAGGGCTCTCGGTGAGTCACCGGACTACCAGTGGTGACTCACCGAGTAGCCATGGCGTGGACGGCTGCCATTTTATCTTCTGGAGTCTTCGGTTGGGACGTGGCAGCGGCGTGGCGGCGAGAAGACTGTCGGCAGCCGCGTGGAAGCTGGGGCGGCGCCGCGTGGCCCTAGGGTATCAAACCCTAGGGTTTCTTTCTGGAACCATGTGGACCGTTGGATCGTGCCAGATCCAACGGTTGTGATGAGGCGGCTGAGGATGATTAGGGTTAGGAAACCCTAACTGGAAACCCAATATTTAGGTTTCTGGTTGGATTTGGACCGGCTCTGGTTGGTTTGTAACTGGGCCGGTCCAGTTGTAATTGGGCATGTAATTATTATTATGTATTTAATATATATTAAATTAATAATAATAATAATAATAATAATAATAATAATAATAATGATATAATATTAATAATAATAAGGATAATAATAATTAATAATAATAATATGGATAAAAAAAAAATTTTAGTATCTTCAGCTGCCCCTCTTTGCTCATTCTTGTGTTAACAAGAATAGGGCAAAGATGAAAAGATAATAAAATTTTTTTTATCCATTTGACTTTACTTTGATCATTATGGAGATATTGAATAAATTCTTCTTTTTCTCCAAATAAGTTCTTCTTATTATGAACTTTCTGCTGGGGATGATGATGACCTCCTTTTGTGATAGAGTCATTCAAAAGGTTGAATAAGCTCTTGATGAGTTCTTCTCATTATGAACTTCTCTTCCTTCTTCAGATGAGTTCTTCTCATTATGAACTTTACCTGGCAATGTTGATCCATCAAATGATGAATTCAAGCAAAAGGTTGAACAAATTCTTCTCATTATGAACTTCTTCTTCCTTCTTCAGATGAGTTCTTCTCATTATGAACTTTACCTGGCAATGTTGATCCATCAAATGATGAATTCAAGCAAAAGGTTGAACAAATTCTTCTTATTATGAACTTCTTCTTCCTTCTTCAGATGAGTTCTTCTCATTATGAACTTTCTCTGGAAAAGATGATTCACCAAATGATGGATTCAGGTAAAAGGTTGAACAAATTCTTCTCATTATGAATTTCTTCTTCCTTCTTCAGATGAATTCTTCTCATTATGAACCTTCTCTGGAAATGTTGATCCATCAAATGATGAATTTAGGTAAAAGGTTGAACAAATTCTTCTCATTATGAATTTCTTCTTCCTTCTTCAGATGAATTCTTCTCATTATGAACCTTCTCTGGAAATGTTGATCCATCAAATGATGAATTTAAACAAAAAGTTGAACAAGTTCTTCTCATTATGAACTTCTTCTTCTTTCTTCAGATGAGTTCTTCTCATTATGAACTTTCTCTGGAAAAGCTGATCCATCAAATGACGGATTCAAGTAAAAGGTTGAACAAATTCTTCTCATTATGAACTTCTTCTTCCTTCTTCAAATGAATTCTTCTCATTATGAACCTTCTCTGGAACTGTTGATCCATCAAATGATGAATTTAAACAAAAAGTTGAACAAGTTCTTCTCATTATGAACTTCTTCTTCCTTCTTCAGATGAGTTCTTCTCATTATGAACTTATCTGGTAATGAATGATCCATCAAGTGGATTTGAAATCTTTGCTAAAATCTTTGAAATTCCTGTTAAAAATTCAACATAGATGAAAATGAATGAAAATGCATCTATTTTTGCAAATGCCTAAATATGATGCATGAATGTTGAGTTATTTGATTTCAGATTGGTGAATTGAGTATTTCTTCAATTATAAAAACCCAATATATCTGTCTTCTTCGAATCAAAGAATCTATCATCTTTGACAAATGTAGATGTAGATATAATGTCACAGAACCTCTTGAGAATAAAACTCAATAGTATATGCTCTTGAAAAGCTTGCATTCAGGCAACATGTTGATTCTGATAGCAACTCATCTGATTATGAAGTAACCTTTCAGGATGATTTCACAGATATCGATAGTTCTTCTAATACTGAGAAATCTTGAGTTCTGATTCTGATGAGGAGAATAAACTGTTATACTTGACAAAAATGGGATTCTCAAAGGCTGAATCTTCAATAGTCATGTAGAGATGTGTGGTCCAAATTCATTAATTGCAGAATTGGCAAATTTTATATGCTGCTCAAATGACTAAGGCTGCTGATACACTTCTTCAGATCAAATAACTCAAAGAACACTTCCAGAAGATGCTATTCTGTCTAATCAGATCAGATAACTTAAAGAACACTTCCAGAAGATGCTATTGATAAATTCATCTTTCAAATTCAATGCTTGTTCTGCTACACCAGATCAGATAACTCAAAGAACATTTCCAGAAGATGCTATTCTGTCTAATCAGATCAGATAACTCAAAGAACACTTCCAGAAGATGCTATTGATAAATTCATCTTTCAAATTCAATGCTTGTTCTGCTACACCAGATCAGATAACTCAAAGAACACTTCCAGAAGATGCTATTCTGTCTAATCAGATCAGATAACTCAAAGAACACTTCCAGAAGATGCTATTGGCAAATTCATCTTCTAAATTCACTGATTGGTTCTGTTAAACCAGATCAGATAACTCAAAGAACACTTCCAGAAGATGCTATTCTGTCTAATCAGATCAGATAACTCAAAGAACACTTCCAGAAGATGCTATTGGCAAATTCATCTTCTAAATTCACTGATTGGTTCTGTTCAACCAGATCAGATAACTCAAAGAACACTTCCAGAAAATGCTATTCTGTCTAATCAGATCAGATAACTCAAAGAACACTTCCAGAAGATGCTATTGGCAAATTCATCTTCTAAATTCACTGATTGGTTCTGTTCAACCAGATCAGATAACTCAAAGAACACTTCCAGAAGATGCTATTCTGTCTAATCAGATCAGATAACTCAAAGAACACTTCCAGAAGATGCTATTGGCAAATTCATCTTCTAATTTCACTGATTGGTTCTGTTCAACCAGATCAGATAACTCAAAGAACACTTCCAGAAGATGCTATTCTGTCTAATCAGATCAGATAACTCAAAGAACACTTCCAGAAGATGCTATTGGTAAATTCATCTTTTAAATTCACTGATTGGTTCTGTTCAACCAGATCAGATAACTCAAAGAACACTTCCAGAAGATGCTATTCTATCTAATCAGATCAGATAACTCAAAGAACACTTCCAGAAGATGCTATTGGTAAATTCATCTTTCATTTACTGATTGGTTCTGTTCAACCAGATCAGATAACTCAAAGAACACTTCCAGAAGATGCTATTCTGTCTAATCAGATCAGATAACTCAAAGAACACTTCCAGAAGATGCTATTGGTAAATTCATCTTCATTTAATGTTGGACTGGGATATCACAGTACTTATTCGATATAAAGCCAGAATTTGTAGATTCGAAGCATTTCCATGCTGCTACACTAAAAAAGGTTATCATAATCTGCCAACAGAGTTTCTCTTATCATGCTTCATTCATGTGCTGATGCTTTTTCATTGACAAAGAATGATGGCTTTCATGGGATCCAAGAACAAAGTTGAACTGTTTATAAACATGTACAGGAAGTGCCAAATTGACAGAAAGGATCTGTAAGGCTTTTGAAGCTTATGACAATGAGCCACCTTCGAGTGTCCAGAAGTATGTTCTGATGAGTGCTGAAAATGGAATCTAGTATGGGTTGGAAAGAATAAAGTTACTCCCTTGAACCTGATGAGGTGGAAATGCTTCTAGGTTTCCTTAAAAATCATATACAAGGATCTGTATAGAAACATGTTTCCTAGTGATATCAATGTCTTGTTTCTTTTTGCTGGAATCAGTAATGCAAAGATCATCTTCTACTGTTTTGAAAACAGATGTGCAAGAACTGAATGGTGATTGGTTGGAGCAATTGATGAGTAGATTTGGCGGATTCGACCTTGTTGTCGGTAGCACCACTTGTAACAATCTTGATGTTCATGGCTTTAAGCTAGTGATGATTTGCCTACTTTGTATTCCATGTATTTAAAAGTATTAACATAAAGTGATATTCAGAAATCTTTAAATTATTTCAAAATTATGTTAATTCAATAGAAAAGAATAAATTGAATTTCCAAAAATAAATTGAATCTCAAATAAATTGAACTTGAAATAGATAGAATTGTATTCAAAGTTATGGCAAACATAAGAATGATAAAAATTCAAATGTCTCAACAAATTATAAGCATAAGTATTTCTAAATTAATCATGTTGACACAATTTAGAGTAATGATGTAAGCTTTTGTCTGGAAGATCTCAAACGTTGTCAAAATGCTTGTAGATGTGAAGTTTCTCCCAAACTATCAAAATCTTAAGAGGGTTCAATTGCCAGATGCCTAATATTAACCTGCATTTGAGCCGCCTTTTCAGGTTTTCAACTCAAATCCTTCATTTGGTTACAAGATGCCCTTTGTGGGTTTTCACCTTGACCCCCTTTTTTCTTTTTTTTTTTTCTTTTTTTCTTTTTTTTTTCAAGCATAATATTTCTTGACAGAATCCGAGTTTATTGGATTTTTCAGAATTTTTCCATCCATTTCTGCCAAGATCAACGCTCCTCCGGAAAAGGCCTTTTTCACAACGTATGGCCCTTCCCAATTAGGCATCCATTTCCCACGGAAATCCTTATGTATAGGCAAGATCTTTTTTAATACTAGATCACCCTCTTGGAATTCTCTTGGATGTACTTTCTTATCATGAGACTTCATCATCCGTTTTTGATACATCTGTCCATGGCAAATAGCTTTCAATCTTTTCTCTTCAATAAGGTTCAATTGATCAAATCTAGCTTGGATCCATTCAGATTCATCCAATTTTATTTCTCTCAATATTCGGAGTGATGGAATTTCAACTTCAATTGGTAAGACTGCTTCCATCCCATAGACTAAAGAAAACGGTGTTGCCCCAGTAGATGTTCGAACAGTAGTTCGGTATGCATATAGAGCAAAAGGTAACTTCTCGTGCCAATCTTTGTAAGTTTCAGTAGTCTTTGTAATGATTCTCTTGATGTTCTTATTTGCTGCTTCAACTGCCCCATTCATCTTTGGACGATATGCCACTGAGTTTGCATGTTTGATCTTGAACTGTGCACAAAGTTCGGTCATCATTTTGTTGTTCAGGTTCAGAGCATTATCTGTAATGATCCTTTCTGGTAGGCCATAACGGCAAACTATCTCTTTCTTTATGAATTTGCAGACTGTGGACCTCTTAATATTGATGTATGAAGCAGCTTCAACCCATTTGGTAAAATAATCAATTGCCACAAGGATGAAGCAATGTCCATTCGATGCTTTTGGTGTGATTGCCCCAATGACATCTATTCCCCACATAGAAAATGACCAGGGTGCTGTCATTACATGTAGAGGAGATGGGGGTACATGAATCTTGTCTGCATATATCTGGCATTTATGACATTTCCTTGCGTAATCAATGCAATCTGTGTACATGGTAGCCCAATAGTATCCATATCTCATTATTTTTCTGGCCATGGAAAGACCATTTGCATGTGTTCCACATATTCCACTGTGTACTTCTTCAATGACGTTTCGAGCTTCGCTGGTATTTAAACATCTCAATAGCATTTGATCATTGCTTCTTCTATACATAATCTCTCCATCAAGAAAATATGCAGCAGCCATTCTTCTCAAGGTTCTTTTATCAATTTCTGATGCATTTGGTGGATAACTTTGATTTTTGATATATTGCAGGATATCATGATACCATGGTTTACCATCTACCTCTTCTTCCACACTATAACAATGTGCAGGAATTTCATACACTTGCATTTTGATTGGCATCATATCAACCTTCTTAGTTGCCTGAAACATTGCAGCTAATGTAGCCAAAGCATCTGCCATTTGATTTTCTTCTCGAGGGAGATAATTGAATGTAACTTTCTCAAATTCTTTCACTAATTCGAGGGTAAAATTTCGGTATTCCAACAATTTAGGATCTTTTGTTTCCCATTCTCCTCGCAATTGATACACCACTAACGATGAATCTCCATATATCTTGAGAAATTTGATTTTTCTTTCTATAGCTGCTTTCAATCCCATGACACAAGCTTCATATTCTGCCATGTTATTGGTGCAAAAGAACTCCAGTCTACTTGTAAAGGGATAATAAATATTTTCTGGAGAAATTAACACTGCCCCAATTCCTCGTCCCAAAGCATTAGATGCTCCGTCAAAATAAAGCTTCCAAGTTGCAAATTCATCATTTGTTCTGACTTCTTCATTCATGGATATGCACACAGATCTTCATCGGGAAAATTGAAGTTCAAAGGCTGATAATCATTTGATACACGACTGGCCAAAAAATCAGCTATGACACTTCCTTTTATTGCTTTTTGGTTGACATATACAATATCAAACTCAGATAATAACATCTGCCATCTAGCCATTCTGCCTGTCAAAGCCGGTGATTCCATTAAGAATTTCAAAGGATCAAGTTTGGATATCAACCAAGTAGTATGGTATAGCATATATTGTCTGAGTCTTCGAGTAGTCCACACCAAGGCACAACATAATTTTTGTATTGGTGGGTATCGAATTTCACAATCAGTAAATTTCTTGCTCAGATAATAAATAGCTTTTTCTTTCCTTCTTGATTCATCATGCTGTCCTAATACACATCCCATCGAATTTTCGAAGACCGTCAAATAGAGAATTAATGGTCTATCAGGCATTGGTGATACTAAAATTGGGGCATTGGATAAATATTTCTTAATAATATCCAAAGTTTCTTGACATTCTTCATTCCAGACTTCAGGGTTGTTCTTTCGAAGTAATTTGAACACTGGATCACATTTGTCAGTTAATTGAGAAATGAACCGAGATATATAATTTAATCTTCCCAAAAATCCTCGAATTTCTTTTTTTGTATTGGGTGATGGAAGATCTTGAATTGCTTTAACTTTATCTGGATCAATCTCGATTCCTTTTTTGCTGACCACAAATCCCAAAAGTTTCCCAGAAGTTACCCCAAAAGTGCATTTGCGGGGTTAAGCTTTAATTGATATTTCCTCAATCTCTGGAAAAGCTTTCTCAGATTTTGAATATGTTCTTCTTCCGTTCTGGATTTGGCAATCATGTCATCTACATATACTTCAATCTCTTTGTGCATCATGTCATGAAATAAAGTTACCATGGCTCTTTGATATGTTGCCCCTGCATTCTTCAATCCAAATGGCATCACTTTATAACAGAATGTGCCCCACATGGTTATAAATGTTGTTTTCTCCATGTCTTCAGGATTCATTTTTATCTGATTATATCCTGAAAAGCCATCCATAAATGAAAACCATGCGTGCCCTGCAGTATTGTCCACCAATGTGTCTATGTGGGGTAATGGAAAGCTATCTTTCGGACTAGCTTTGTTGAGATCTCTGTAATCCACACACATTCGAACTTTCCCATTCTTCTTTAGTACGGGAACAATGTTGGCTACCCATTCTGGGTATTTAGATGCCTGTAGGAAACCTGCATTGATTTGTTTCATCACTTCTTCTTTAATTTGCAACAACATTTCTGGCCTCATTCTTCTGAGCTTTTGTTGGACTGGTTTATATTCTGGATTGATTGGAAGCTTATGTATCACTATATCTGTGCTCAAACCAGGCATATCTTGATAAGACCAGGCAAATATATCTTTGAACTCTTGAAGGAGATTTATCAATTCTTGTTTTATATGGACTGTCAGAGTAGTGCCAATTTTCTTTTTTGTCTTCATCTGTTCCCAAATTCACAGTCTCAACCTCTTCTTTGTGGGTAGAATTTGTTTGTCCTCTTTTTCTACCAATCTTAATAATTCAGTAGGAACATCACATTCCAGTTCATCTTCACAACCATTGATTTCTTCCAAACATATAGGCTGCTCTAAATTTATCACTGGATTAAATTTAGGAATACACATGCTATTAACACGGTGACACCTGCAAATTTAAGTCGGAACATTTCCGAAAGAATATAGTAAATTTATGAAATGTAAAAATGTAAGAAAATGTAAAGAATGATTGCCATCTGAAATTTTAAAGAAAATTTCTTATATTTAACATAATTTATTTTACAAGATAACAAAAAGTTTTCATATTTTTGAGCTAAACATAAAGATTAGTTCTGAATATTACTCTGCATTAATATTAAAAACTAAAGGAAGATCTTCAGTGGTCCAATTGGTGAGTGTTTCTCCAGGAAGACATGGTCGAATCCTATCCAAGTACTTGCCAGTCTTGTTGTCATTCATGATCATGTTGATGAATAATCCATTCATAGCTTCTTCAACTATGTCTTGATCTTTCGTCAACTTTTCTTCTTTAAAGGCTTCAACAAGCTGCTGTTCCACATTAATTGTTCCCCCTGATCTGAATATGGTCTTCAACTGTGGGAAAGACATGTGTTTCCAAAGGATTTCTCCTCCTTTTAATTTTGCCTTTTTGTCTTCACATCTTCTTTTAATCTCTTTGTTCTTTTGCTGAAGATTGGGCTTAAACCCTAGCCCAAAACGGTCTTTTTTCATCTTTATACTGATAGGAACTGAAATCCCTTGAAGATTCTTTCCTAGACCTCTCCCAGCTTTAGCTCCGATGCCTAAAGTTTGTTGTACCGTCATCTTGGTGCAATCAGACAGTCTGGGATATGGAATTTTGCTTCCTTCTGCAATAAAGGTTGCATTTACAAATTCAAGAGCTCGGAAAGAGCATTCAAGAGCCTCATCATTGGTGTCGATATATGGAACATCGCTTGTTACAGACGCAATGATTTCTTCTTCAGCACTGACGCATATTAGTTGTCCATCAACAACAAATTTCAATTTCTGATGTAATGAAAAAGGAACGGCTCCTGCTGAATGAATCCATGGTCTCCCTAATAGACAATTATATGTGGGGTGGATGTCCATCACCACAAAGTCAATATTGTACACGACTGGGCCGATTAACAACGGTATTTCCATTTTCCCAAGCACTTCTTTTTGAGTACCATCAAATGCTCGTACTACATTCTGATAACTCTTCATGTGTGATTGATCCAGAGGCATTCTTTGAAGTGTGACTAAAGGCATCAAATTGAGAGCAGACCCATTGTCAATCAATACTCCTGGCAACACATGACCATGACAATGTGTCGTGATGTTCAAAGCTTTTACTGACCCCATTCCGCCTTCTGGTATTTCATCGTCTGTGAATGTTATGTAATTGTCAGCGGCTATATGTCCCACAATTCTGTCAAGTTTATTGAGGGATATATCTTCGGGGATAAATGTCTGATTGAGGATTTTCATCAAAGCATTCCTATGCGCTTCTGAATTCATCAAAAGATCAAGAATAGAAATTCTCGCCTGTTGTTTGTGTAGTTGTTCAACCACACTATACTCACTATGTTTCAAGAATTTCAAAAATTCTTGAGCTTGCTTTTCTGTCACAGGTTCATTGAATGCTGGAAGGGATTCATCTTCAAATACCTTATGAGGTATTGCCACAGCTTTTCCTTTTGCTTTCACTTGTTCTGAAGCATTGGATGTTTCGGGAGAGTAACATCTCCCACTTCTTGTAAAGAAACCGACCTCGCTCACTGCTTCAGACGTCAATGTAGTACTCAAACTCTGTATTTTTTTCTTCTGTTTTTTCTAAAGAAACAGGTCCTCCTACCATTGAAACATTGGTAGTATAATTCCAAGGTACCCTACGGGTATCTTTATATGGAAATGGTAGAGGAGTGGTAATAACAACTTTTGGCTTTATTGGTGCAGGAATCATCGTGGATGATTTCACATTAATGATCACAGGATCATTTATTCTTTGATTTGATTTAGAATCCTCTGATGAGCAAACATCATCTTCTTTTTTCCCGGGTTCTTCTTCAAAGAATTCTATTTCTCTGTTGTTCATCAATTTTTGCACCAAGTTTCTAAACTCAGGACATAGTTGAATTTTATGCCCTTTCTCCTGATGATATTCACAATAATTCTTGCCTTCATTCTGCTTTGGCCTGAATTGTTGTGGAATTATACCGGCTAAAGAAAGCTGTTGGAATATCCAAACAAACGGAGATTTAATTTCAGAAATGTCAGTCTTTGCTTTCTTTCTGTTCTCTTCCTGAATTGCATTCACGTTTTTATCTCCATGATTTGGCAATGGATGACTTGATGCGGATGGTGTATTGAATTCCAACTTCCCAGTGTTGATCAAATTTTGAACCACCCTTTTGAATGCTAGACAGTTTTCAATAGAATGTCCTGTAATTCCTTCATGGTAAACACAGTGTGCCTTTGTATCATACCAAGGAGGGAATGGTGGTTGCATGGGAACCAAAGGATAGGGCCTTATAACATCTGCTTTTAACAGCGAATCATAGATCTCTGCATATGGTACTGGTAAAGGTGTAAAAGACAACCTTTCATTTTCCTTTCGAGATCCTCTGGACTCTGCTCGATTAGTGTTTGTTTCCTCTTTCTTAACCCTTGGTTGGGTTATTGTAACACTTTTCGATGAATCCTTGCTGTAAGAATTTGCATTGTTGACTTCATTCTCCTTTTTCCGGTACGTAGGTCTTTTGGAACTAGACCCATCATTTGATTCAATCTTGCCACTTTTCAAGACATTTTCAATTAATTCTCCAGAAATGACCAAATCTGCAAAATTTCTGGTTGCATTCCCCATTAGATGGTTTAAATAAGGAGCCTTCAATGTATGGACAAACATCACTGTGGCCTCTTTTTCTGACAAAGGTGGTTGAACTTGGGCCGCAGTGTCACGCCATCTCTGGGCATACTGTCTGAATGTTTCATTATTCTTTTTCTCCAAGTTTTGGAGAGTCCATCTATCAGGGACCATGTCTGTCACATGGCGGTACTGCTCTAAAAATGCTTTAGCCAAATCTTTCCAGGATCTAATGTTGGCTTTGGTCAATTGAGTATACCATTTTAAAGTCGGTCCTGTCAAACTATCCTGGAAGCAGTGAATTAACAATTTTTCGTCCTTCACATATCCTGCCATTCTTCGACAAAACATAGTAATGTGGGATGAAGGGCATGTAGTACCGTTATATTTATCAAATTCGGGAGCTTTGAACTTGATAGGGAGGATTAGGTCTGGAACCAAACTCAGCTCACTAGCATCAAATCCATAGAATGATTCAGTTATTTCCACGGATTTCATTCGCTCTTCTAAGCTCTTGATCTGTCTGGTTAGTTCTTCATTTACTTTTTGTTTCTCATTCAGCTCATTTAAATCTGGGATCAAATGCTCAGTATTAAGGTCCCCTATTTTCACATCGGATATAAGCGGATTTTTGCTTGAAGATGCAGGATCCACTTGTTGTTCCTCATGTGGTTTGATTTCTTGTAACGCAGATGTACGAGCATTGATTTGTATAGGGGTAGTACCAGAGTGATAAATTGGTTCTGGTGGAAAACCTAGAGGGTATATGGGTTCTTGGTCAAAAGATACAGGATTTTCATGTATTTTTCCACTGATAGCCTGCCTTTTAAACATGTCCTCTATCTTCTTCATCATACTGTCTTGTGAATTTGTAATACTGGCTTCAATTTTTTCCAACTTCATTCTCATTTCTTCTTGTTCTTTATGATGCTGTTCCTCAATACGCTGTATTTTATCCTCCATAATTCTCTTAGTAGCTTGTCTAGTACTGTAGTGATGTAGTATTTCTCTTTTGGCCAGAGTAACTGCGATTGAAAAATCTTTTAATATTATTTTTTCAAATTTTAATTGATGAATTTTAACTTAATAAAATAATTCATAGTGAAAATTATGAAATGACTGATGAATGTATGCAAAATGCATGTATGTAAAAACATTGATCCCAAAAGGTTAACTGTCATAGAACAACTTTCATCGGCATACAAAAGTTTCTTTATAATAGTTCATAACTACAGATAAGGCGTAGCTTTCCTATTAAGCTCTATAATTTCTTTCATTAACCATGACACCTTCTTTCCATACTTAGAAACTGGATCAACTTGATGCTCAATTATTTCGGCTTCAACAGCTAGTTCCCCAACATATCTGGCAACCTCACTCATTTGTACCATGGCCTCGAACACCATATTGCTTCTTTCTTCACTTCTTTCGACATAGAACTCAGTTGACTTTTGCCATCGTTCAGTTGTTCCTTCAAGAGTTTGCTCTAACTCAGTGACTCTGACTTGACAATTGTGCAGAATTTTTTCAAGATCTCTAATGCGTCTTCGCAATGAAGCATTTTCCTCATTACTTTCTTTGAGGTCATTAGGCCCTAGACGAACCTTTTCTTGAAACAATGATTCTTCAAGTTGCAAAATGTAAGCATTAAACTCTGAGTTTTTATTTCTAGACTGATCCAGATCTTCTTCCAGTTTTGTTCGTGCTTCTTGCGTTCTTTGATTAAGCTTCTGGATTTGAACATCTTTGTTTCTGCATCTTTGCATCCAGTTGCTAGCCACTTCCTGCTCTACCTCAAGTCTGGTGTTGAAATTTTTTCTTTCTAGCTCCCATTTTTCTTTTTCAACATTGGATTCTTCCATCTTTTGGCCTCTGACTTCAAGCTCAGCAATCAACTGGTTCATTTCAGATTCAAATTCCTTGAACATGATACTTTTCTCGCTTTCAAATTTAACAAAGATGTCATTCTTCATCTCTTCTAAATCTTTGGCTCGATCTCTTTCTCTTTGCATTTGATTCATGATCTCACGGTGTTCAGCCTTGTGTTTTATAATTCGCTCTCTTCTGTTGACCTCGAAATCTTCCATTTTTTGCTTTCCTTTTTCCAGGCTTTTGAGTAGACGACTATTCTTTCCTTTTAGATCTTCAACTCGTCTTTTCTCAATGTTCAATTCTCTGGTCATCTGTATTGTTGCTTGGCTTGATCCTGATGCTTTCCGGGATTTATATAACTCCTGATAATCTTTCTGTAAGGCTCTGTACTCATCCTCACCTTTTTCTTTATCTTTTCTCAACATTGCACATTGTGATGAATGAAAGTCAATGTCAACCCCCAACATAACTTTATCTTGTCTCATTTGCTCTAACTCTTTCGACCAGCCATCTCTTTCTGCTTTAAACTCATCTCTCAAGATTTCAATCTCTGATGGAACCACCTTAATGCGATCTTCCATAGAAATATCCTCATTTTGATCTGGTAGAGGAATATTTTCGTTTTTTCTGACAGATCTCCAATTTTCATAATCAGGAGTTAGCATTTCTTTTGCTGCTTTAGCTCGAATACAAAAAGTTGTTTTCCAAGCTGTAACGGCTTCCATGATATTTCTTTTATAATTTTTGCTGTGGAATGCGAACTCAGATGACTGTAGTCCAGCAGTGACAGGTACAAATTGACGACCTTCATACTGTCTTATAACCAGAAGTGGTGCATATCCAATTCCTCCCCATAATCCGAGCAGCATTATCCAGTTGTAATCACCACACCTATAAAAGAATTCCCTTTGTATTTGCCACGGGGCTCGCCAAACAACGTCATTGCTTTGCAGATTTCGAAAGGCATTAATCCACATATCTTTCTTAATTTCTTTTGGCCATTCCTGCTCCAGAAATTCCTTTAATGGTGAATAATCCGTATTAAAGCGTCGATATGAAACCTTTTCTGTTCTCCAGAAATGACTACGGATCCACACATATAACAACTGAGTACACCCTGAGAATCGTCCACCTCCTAGTCTTCTACAAGAATTTAACGATCTGAAGGTCTCTGCTAGGATTGCAGAAACAGGATTAATCTTCTTCGGTAGCTGTTCAAACAAGTCTACCACTGCAGCTTCAATATATCCCAATACTCTTGGGAAGATGACTATACCATATATACCCAGAGCAAATAGATCAAATCGTACTTTAGCGTCTGGATGACTCTGAATAAGCTCTCTGATGTTGGTCCAAGCAATGCCTTCACTTTCGCCTTTTTGTTTTGTACGGGCTGCTACCCATTCTTCTCGTACCCCGGCAATCTTTGCTAATTTAACTCGAAAGGGTTGAGTTTTAATTGACTTTGAATATATTCGATTCTCCAAAGCACCTTCAAGATGTAACAAAGTTGTATATTCTTCAATAGTAGGGACCAAGTCCTCCTTATTGAAAGTGAAGCAATTGTACCCTGGATTCCAGAATTGAACTAGGGCTCTGAGTAATTCATCATCAACTTCAACATAGAGCAAATATGGGATGTCTCCGTAAGTCTGATAAAACTGCAATTTTTTGTTTGAATCCCAACTTTCCCAAATGTTTCGCAAATCTTGCATATCGTTTCTTTTTAGTGAAACTGAAGCATAACTGGCCAAGTCAGATACATAATCATCCTGCAAACTGTCTCCTTCTTGTCTTTGTAAATCCTCAGCCCACTGTCTTACTTCTGAGTTTAGAATTACTTGACTTGAACACTTTTTATCCATAGATGAAGGCTTTCCAATGAGACAATTAACACAAGGATCAATATCTTTTATCCTGTATGATGCAATGTAAACAGAAAAATAAAGAAAACACAAAAAGAAAATAAATTAATTTACATAATAAAGAAATTTAATAATAACATTTACATAAAATATTCTTTATTTAAACATGCTTTTCTAAATTTAAATAATTTAAATAAGCATGTAATTTAAACAATAAATAAATTAACAGAAAAGACAGAATTATTTCTCCTGTGTGTACACCTATTTTGGAAAAAATTTCGGCATGACTTCGGATTGGAAGAGTTTCTAAGGTTTTTTATATGCAGGGTTTCAGATCTAGGAGTAAAGGTACCCAAATTGTCCTTGTTAGTGCCCCCTTGGGTTGCTAACCCTCAATCCTAGTCCATTACAGGCTAAAGTGGATCGAGTTCAATTCGAGGGGATACATTTCTCTATGTCTGACACGGAGAATAAATTCTCACGAAGACATAGAGCATATGAACCCCGAAAGTTACTTGCTAGGTCTGACACGGAGAATAAATTCTCACGAAGACGTCGCTTTCACTCCCACTTAAAAGGGACAACTCAATTATAGAGCTTTATGTAATGCAATGCAAGTGTTGTGTGTGAGGAGAAATGTTCATACCTCTGACAAAATAACTAATAAAATAAAATACTTGCAAATAACACATATAAATATTATAAAAATAATAAATACATAAAAAATTTGAAAAGAAAGAATTAAAAATTAAATATATATGAATTTTTAATTTTTAGTTAATAGAGACAATTTATAATTAATTTTTAAAAGTTTGACCGGTCCCCAGCGGAGTCGCCAAGCTGTCGTAACCGGTTTTCGTCCGGGCACGAAATATTTATTTTGGCGGGGAAATTGATGTGAATAAATAATTTTAAAAATAATTTGAGAGTCGCCATCGGCCTTTTGGGTCAGGTAGGTCGAATACCTAAAAAAAAATATTTTTTAAAAGAGTTTTAAAAAACATCAATTAAAAAATTAAACTGATCTGCGTTTATAACCAAAATTCGTTCTTTTTAATAATAACAAGGGATTCGTGGTCGGTTATGTTTAGGGAAGGATTAGCACCCCTACAACGCCCAAAATTGGTACTTTTTAATTATAAATTGTCTCTATCATTAAAATTTTAAAAATTCAAAAATATATTTAATTTATAATTCTATTATTTTCAAAATTATATTTATTTAAAATATCCGAAAAGAACTTCTAGGTGCCTTAAGACAGCTCTTTTCTTTGATATTGATAAATATTAATTTAAATAATATTGTTTATTTTTTAATTTTTAAAATATCAGAATAGGACATCCAGTTGTATTAAGACTGTCCTTTTCTTTGATAAAAATAAATATTTAAAAATTATTATTTATTATATATTTATGATATATAAAAATATTTAACCATATAAAATAAAAAATATTACTAAAACAATGTATTTTAAGCAGTAAAATTAAAACATATAAAATAAATAACTAAATTATAATAAAAATAAAATTAAATCTAATTCCTAATTAATTAAATATTTATTTTTTAATTTAATAATTTAGTGACCAAAACAAAATTATCTAAAATTCAAATTTTATAATAAAATTAATTAAAATATGAACTAGGGATAAAAATTTTATTTATTAAAATTAAGGGATTAAATCTGTCATTTATCCTAATATATTATTTTAATAAAAGGGACTAAAATGAATAAAATTAAAATTCGAAGACTAAATTAAAATTATTACAAATTCAGTTTAGTGACCAAAATGTAAAATTTACAAATACGAAGGACTGCGGACGGGGTTTAACTATTTCGTAATTACGCGAATAGCCCTTCCCAAAACGGCGTCGTTCGGGAAGGGCTATTTAAGCCTAAAATCAGCTGGCCCGAAGGGCCAGCTTCATTTCTCCTCTCTTCTCTCTCTCTCTCTTTTCTGAGAGAAAAAAATTCTCTCGCTTCTCTCTAGAAAAGAGAGAAGCTCTCCGGCCGGCCGCCGTTAGCCACCGTCAAAACCACCGCCGGCCGCCATATCCGGTGGCCGGAAATTACAAATCCCACCCCAAATTAAAGCCTGGTTTTCCCTAAAGCTAGATCTGTAGGTTTTTTAGCCTAAAATACTACTGAAATGCGTAGATCTAAAGTTTATACCTTCGACCTTTGACTTTCCGGTGGCTCCAAAAAGGCTCTGATGACCAACGGTTCCCTCGGTAAGTTTTTTTCTTCCTTTTTCCTTTTGTTTTTGCTCTGTTGTTGTAGACTGGGATCGTTGGTAGTTGTTATTTTCTCTGTTTTTTTTTTCTTCTCTGTTTCTGTCCCCCTTTTTTTTCTTGCAGATGGGGTGGTGGCTTTTATAGCCACCACCGTTGTAGCCGTCGGACCGGTCCGAAGAAGGGCTCTCGGTGAGTCACCGGACTACCAGTGGTGACTCACCGAGTAGCCATGGCGTGGACGGCTGCCATTTTATCTTCTGGAGTCTTCGGTTGGGACGTGGCAGCGGCGTGGCGGCGAGAAGACTGTCGGCAGCCGCGTGGAAGCTGGGGCGGCGCCGCGTGGCCCTAGGGTATCAAACCCTAGGGTTTCTTTCTGGAACCATGTGGACCGTTGGATCGTGCCAGATCCAACGGTTGTGATGAGGCGGCTGAGGATGATTAGGGTTAGGAAACCCTAACTGGAAACCCAAATATTTAGGGTTTCTGGTTGGATTTGGACCGGCTCTGGTTGGTTTGTAACTGGGACGGTCCAGTTGTAATTGGGCCTGTAATTATTATTATGTATTTAATATATTTAATATAATTAATAATAATAATAATAATAATAATAATAATAATAATAATGATAATAATATTAATAATAATAAGGATAATAATAATATTAATAATAATAATGATAATAATATTAATAATAATAAGGATAATAATAATATTAATAATAATAATATGGATAAAAAAAAATTTTAGTATCTTCAACTAGTATTCAAATCATGTGGGGTATTTGTCATTGTCCTTCTCTTTAATTTAATTAATTTAAAAATCTTTTTGTAACCTATCTTATTCCTCATTGTTCATCTTATCTATTTGTATTTTACATTAAGCTATTCTTTATTTATTTCCACTCTCTTAGTTGACGTACCTCAGTGGTTTTTGTTTTTCTTTTTTTTTCTTCACATATTTAGTTTCCAGCTATATTATTTTGAGTTAATTGCATCAATGCCCTCAAATTATGATCCTTATTTTAAATTAGTCTAAATTTTTAAACTTCCCAATTTCTTCCTTAAACTATGATTTTCATTATAAATTAATCCTCAAACTTTTAAGCATTTTAATTCTATCCCCAAACTATGACCTTCATTCTAAATTAGTCCCCAAACTTTTTGAACATCTCAATTTCATCCCAAACTATATGTATGTACTAATCACATCCCTTGTTAATAAAATCATTAGACCAAACTATATTATTATATGTTTTAAAAACAAAAATTAGGTTAAACTATGGTTGAAACTAATTACATATTTGGTGATGAAATTGGAAGATTAAAAAGTTTGAGGATCAATTAAAATGAGGGTCATAGTTTGGGGATGAAATAGTAATGCTCAAAATTTTAATGACTAATATAGAGTGAGACATTTTTTGGAGATAAAATTAGAATATTCAAAATTTTAAGGACCAATTTAAAATAAGGATGATAGTTTGAGGATATATGATACAATTAACTCTTTCTTTTTTATTTACATGTTTCGTTATATATTTTGTATCGAGGAAAATTATCTGTAATTAGTGTTTTCTTTTCAAAAGAATAAATATAGAAACATCAAGTTCAATTGATTAATTATGTGTAGGAATCTCAGTCAGAATTGTATTATAATATTAAACTAAAAAATATTATATTATAAAATTTATTAATAAATATATTATAAATATTTAATGATTTAATAACTTTACTAAAACAAAAATATAATATCATATATAATTATAATATAATTAAATATATTATTATAATACTAAAAAATATAATGATATGCTATTAAAATTATTAATAAATATATTTTAATAATTGATATTTTATTAAAATAATATATTAATACAAAATTTATTATTTTTTGTATTTATTATTTGAAGTGAAAAATTCAAAAAATAACTTACAAAAAATAAATTCGTAAGTCATTTTTTAAAACTTACAAAAAATATTATTAACCATGAAAATAAATTACATTGACTATGCCTTTTTTACTAACAAAATATCGTACAATGGAAAAAATATATTTCAAAATATTAATTATAGTAAAACAAAAAACCTTAAGTTTTCTTTCAAATAACATACACAAAAATATAGCTGTATCTCTTTTTAATGACAAATTTTTTTGGAAAATGTGTTGGCAAAAACATATTGATTTATTTGAGGTTTCAGAGAATTTTCACATCTTTCAATCAATACTATAACGAACCTATTTCAGCAAATAAATTCTCAAACATCCTAAATAAACTATTTTTATCACATTATTTAAAGAATTTTGCCCTCCTACTCAAAGATGAATTATAATTATAATGTTGGGTAAATTATATCAATAATAATGTTTAAATATATACTAAAATTTTAAAATTAATAAATTAATCAATAATATTATTGATTTATAATAAAATAATCATTCCACCATTATCACAATTAAATTGATGACTAGTTAACATTAACAAAAAATATATATATAAAATTTATCTCTAAATTATTAGTAAAACATTAAATGAATCATTTAACGATGATTTTATATTTAGTTTACCTCTAAAGCATTTTTTTCCACACACCCGTCACCTCCGCTATATCAAACAACCTTCCTCAGTAACTTTTTGCAGGTTTCTTTTCATCAGTAATCTCTTACACCATGTTTTTGAATCCCAATAAGGCAATAATGGGTGTTGGCTTCTTCATGACCGAACGTCCCTGAGAATATAGATTTTTCTGGGATCTAGATTCCATGGGTATCTTTTTCTTCATGTCAAAAGGTTTTAGTTTGCCGCCTTGTTCACTTCTTCTTGGGCTAAGCTTGTTGTACTATTATTGTGCTTCGTCCACCGTTGGTTTTATGGAGTCTCGCGTTTTCTAACTCAATGTTCTGTACACTTGTTGATTGAGTTTTTTTTTTACTTCAATGGCGGATAGAAAATCTCGAATCGTCATAGTGGTGGTTTGCTTTTGGCAGTTGTAAGTAGTTTGTTGTCTAGCTTTCATGGGCTTTGGCCATGGCAGCCGGTTTATATAGTCTGCCATGACAACTCTTGTAGTTGTTTTATTTTTTCCTTTTATACCAACCACTAGTTTTGTTGGTTCCATCTGCTCTGAATTGTAGTTTGTAACCTCTCTCAACAATGTAACGAGTATCAAATCCGCCATTGGAGGTCTTGTATGTTTGTGTTGCCATAATCAGTAAACATGATCGAACTTTATGTATGTAAAAAAAGATGATAGCTATTTTTATCTCAACTTCCTGAGAATTCTGTTGATTGTAACTTCATGCTCCAAGCATTTTAAACGAAAAAATAAATTTATTTAGACAAGGCTTGTAGCCCACAATTCGCAACAGAAGGGAAAAAATTAAATTCTACAGAGATTCCAATAACGTGGAAACATAATCCTTTTTGATTAACCATGTGTCATCATC
Source organism: Hibiscus syriacus (assembly GCF_006381635.1). Lineage (NCBI taxonomy): Eukaryota > Viridiplantae > Streptophyta > Magnoliopsida > Malvales > Malvaceae > Hibiscus > Hibiscus syriacus. Next base: position 651,628 of record NW_024062162.1, read on the forward strand.
TTAATTATATAAAGCTAGACTTTTTGGATTCCAATTTATTTTAAGTGTGAGTTTAGGGTTTGATACCAATTATGTAGATTTGTTTAAGGAAGTGGTTCAAATATAGGAGAGGTGGTGGGATGTTGATAAAAATAAAAATTAGAAAGCTTTTGGGATAAATCAGATATAAGACAATTATTTAAGAATTCATTTGATATTTTAACAATAGTTTAAGAGTAAAACTAAATATTATCCTTTTTTTTAAGGTTGTCACTTGCCACAACATCAATTTAGTGGGGACAATGGTGGGATGGTCATTTTATTACAAATCAATAATATTAGTGAGTAATTTGTTACAAATTGATAGTTTTAGTAACCAATTTATAACTTTAAAAACTTTAATGAGGAAAACAAAAATTTACTTAAAATTAGTGACCATTGGTGTAGTTTAGCCTATAATGCTCTAATCGTACTACATGTCACTGTCAAAACAGTCTAATTCTCCTCCTTTACTTTGTCGTTTCAAATTTTTGGTTGAATTTGCAATTGCGTTTATGCCAAAGCCAGTTGTAGTTTCACACTAACGTTTGCGGTTTCGGTTTCAGATAAGAAATGAAAAAAATTCAAAAGCAGACATTAATCACTAATCATTATAATGTAAATACTGTTTGAATGTACAATTAAATTACAAAAACAATCATTTGCGTTGATAATCAGAACATAACAAACAAACAAATCTTTGAAAACAAGTACTTCTATTTTCCTTTACAAAGTTCATCGTCGTCGCCGAGCATCAGAAACATGAACGTTATTCGCCTTTGAGTTCTGCTGATACGAACCAACTTTGGAGCCGCCAGCCGGTGAAGTGTAGTTTAAAGAAGAACCGTAGTTGTTGCCCCTTGGGCTAACCATACCAAGACCCGACCTTTGCTCGAAATACTCCGCCGTCGGAGGCTGAAACTCCGACCTCGTCCGCCTATGCGACGACCCCTCGACGGAGTCCGCCGGTGACTGTCCCAATAACAAATGGTAGCCGCGGCTAGACCCAACGGACATTGACCGGTAACGGTGAGTAGGCTTTTCTTTCTTCATGGCATGGATCAGATAAGGAATTAAACCTTCCATGGCTACTACTAAACTCTTTTTTTTTTCCTTCTCAAGTTTTGTTGTGAAAATGAAGTAGGAAAATAACAGAATATGGGTTTGTAAAGATGTATGGAACGCAATAAGGAAAGGTTGGAGAAAGATGTATTTATAGCAGAGATTGAATGCAGAAATGTAAAACTGTGGGTTAAAATGTCGTGGACAGAATTTTTGAGCCAATGGATAAGGTAATTAGACAAGTATAAATGCTGGAAATAATAAGACAAAATATACAACTCCATATGGTTAAATAAAAGTCCTCTTTGCCATATGCCTCTGACTTTGATTTCCATAATGTTGAAATGGTTGGTATTTAACATAGAATTTTAGTACTTTAAACAACGTGATATAGTTTTCGACTTGCATAAAACTAAAAAATTCTGGGATTTGGATAAGCATCAGCAAATTCAAATCAATCTCCTTTGAAATTGAATTTGTCAAACTCTGGGAGATGGGATACAGCTGAGCATATTTTTCTTAGGATTGAGTTGACTGATTCACCGGCGAATGGGGCGGCTCTACGCGACAACTATTATCATTACAATACAATGACCTCGGGCAGCTCATTTTATTTGGTCAAGCCGTGGAGATTGAAGAGATAATTACAACTTATTTTATCCATTGAGAAAGGGCGTTTTTCTTGAAATATCATTTATACCCTATATTATTTCCTATCATTATTTTTTTTTTGATCTAATACTTTTTACAGTAAAACGTACCCCTACAACACGTTTTACGTTGATATGACGTCATGTGGGGTAAGGTGCGTCCCCTACAGCGCGTTTTACGTTGATCTGGCGTCACATGGGTATAGCGCGGGGCAGGGACCGCGCTTTACCTTTAATGCTGACACGTGTTAGAAAGGTGCGCCCTCTGCGGTGCGCCTTAGGTTTAATTACTCACCTACCCCGACCGTTCACACCCTACCCCCTCCCTATAAATACCCTCATTCTCAATCACTTTAATCACACCAAATCATCTCAACTTCTCTTATATTTTATTTTAACTGTTTAAGGTATATTTTATTATATTTAATATTTTTTTTTAATTTATTTAAGTATTTAAATTTTTTAATATTTTATTTAATTAATTTTTTTGCATATATAAAATAGAAGGAGGTTTACTCCGCTTAGATGAAAATCATATATCGCGACATTTTACTGATACAATAACATTTTAATATTTTAATATAATTTAAATTATTAGTAATAATTTATTTATTTATTTAATGTATGATTATTAGTTTAAAAAATAATTTTTGTAATTATTTAATTTTAGGAGAGGGACCGTGTATTAGATCCTTTTATTAGGAACCTTAAGTTAGTGATACCTAGCCGTGTCTTGTCGTATTTAGTAGAGGCTGGATTCGATCACATAGGTAGATATGAGGGTTATTGTAAGATAGAACCAGACCTTATTTCTGCCTTAGTAGAGCGGTAGAGGCCAGAGACCCACACATTCCATCTTCCGTGCGGAGAGTGCATGATTACACTTGAGGATGTTTCTATGCACCTGGGGCTTTTGGTGGATGGAGATGTGATATCAGGGATGGCGCACGATTCATGGACTGCTTTGTGCCGGGACTATCTAGGACGTGTCCCAGAAAGTTTTAACGATGGTCGGATACCATTAAATTGGTTATATGCCAATTTTTGGGAGTTGAGCGAGGACGCCTCTGATGATGAAGTTAAAATGTATGCACGGGCATGCATACTGCAACTGATAGGAGGGTTGTTGATGCCGGACAAATCGCGCAATCAAGTTCATTGTATGTGGTTGCGACATCTTGGCGACTTTCATCTGGCCGGATCACTCAGTTGGGGCTCGGCAGTTTTGGCTTTCCTGTACAAGGAGATGTGTCAAGCCACTGACTACAAGAAAAATGCTATCGGCGGATGTCTCCTGCTGCTGCAGTCTTGGGTATGGTATCGATTGCCCTTTTTATTTCCCGTTGTCAAGAACCCATTCGTATTTCCGCTACTATTGAGGTAATTATAAAATTGATTTCGTATATCAAACATTTTATACAGTGTATAATAATTTTTATTTTCCTTGAATAGGTGGTCTACTGATAGGAAAAATCATCAGGAGCTACCTGATGATTTAGAAAAAATTAGGGTGCTAATCGATCAGAAGGTTGGCACATATGTATGCATTTTAATGTTTAAAAATCGATTTTAGAATATAGTTGTATAATTAGATTATTATTTTGATAAAAATTATATATATTTGTTTTAGTTTGAACAGATGTCATATTCTAATGATGATGTGAGGATGGTGATCCCACCTGAGTTAAGAGCCCATTAGATGTTTGGATGGCGATGGTCTCTTTGATCTGTTATGCGATCGTCGAGTGACACTCCACTGATTATGTGCTCCAGCAATTTGGTTGTTTTCAACCAATTTCAGAAGCACCTCGCAATATGGACGAGTTGCATAGCACAGATAGACGCGACAAGACCGATATAGATTGGCTGCTGAGGCATCATGAGTGGGTTGTGCTGTGGGATGATCGACATCGACGCCTTCCCCGTAGAGAGCCCATTTTTACTGACCTCTTGATGGTTGCTGAGGGTTATTATGAGTGGTTTAACAGTAACGAGAAACCGTTTTTGCTTTCCGAGGATTCACGAGGGAAGACCTTTCAACGACAGAGACATTCACCGACACAGCACCATCGTCCCCCGACACGTGGACGGAGAGCAGGTGCTTCCGGTTCATCCTCAGTTGCACCAACATGACCTTCACAACAGCCACTGTCTACAGCGACTTACATAAAACAACATATGTGATGTCGCCACCGCCGTTCTCTTACCCGATGTCGTCGCCTCCACCGTCGCCTGATTTTATGACCCCCGCCGCCGCCATCGTCATAGAGTTTTATGACCCCTCTTGGAGGATATTATGGGTCTATGTTTATAGATCCGACTTGGGGTTCATATGCCCACATTTTAGCAGGTTCAGCCTCATCACCCATGGCCGCAGCACAGACACCTCCTATATAGTTTTCACACTCAGCGATGTTTGGGTTTTATGAGTTTTCCCAGTTTTCACAGGCCGGTGGGATAGTCAGTCATATACTTCCAGGGTCCTTATTCTATGGAGGTGCTTCATCGTCATCAACTCCTCATCAACCTAATGTAACTGCTCAGGACGACGACGATGACGATGATGGTGAATAATGATGATAGCGAGGAGTCACAACCACTGATACGAAGAAATCATCCTCAAGAACCGACAGCCACCGCTCTGCAGAACACATTCGCGTCATAGGCATCGATATATTTTTGTTTTTTATTATATTTGTATTTAGTTGTTTATTGGACTTTTTTATTGTAATTTTTTTATTATTTATCATTTAATACTTTCTTTATTTCATTAATTTTGTTGGATTTATTTTAATTTATTTTGTTGAACTTTTTGTTAATGTATTTTGGTTAATTTTGTTTATTAACACTTAATATCAGTTATTTTAATTTGTTTATCATTTACCATTTAATACTTATTGTAAGTTTGTTGTATTTAAAATTATATTCAAATACAAAATTGTTATTGTTTTGATAAAATTTAATAATTGTGTTCAATAACTTTCTTCAGTTTGTCACTTATTGTAAGATCGAATGACATTAACTTGAAGTAAATACAAATTAAAGTACATGAATTCTTATTTGATAAACAACTACATCAGTTCATCGTCAATTGTTACTTGATGACAGAAGAAGTGGACATGTTTTTCTAGTGTGTCATGGGTTTCTACAATGCCCACATCTTCTCGAATATCCATATCACAATGAATTCGATTGGATTTTGGACGACCACACTCCCTCAATAAAGTTGGATTTAGTACAATCGGAAGCCAATCTTGAACCTCATCAGGGTCTTTGTCATTACCTATAGGGGGAACTCAAATTCGTATACCTTAAAAACTTCAGATAGTGGGTATACGTGATCTACAAAACAGTTATAGTCTTGACGTGTATGCGAGCAAGCTGCTATCGCATGAGAGCATGAATACTTCAGAGCTTGAAAAAACTCGCAGTCGCACGTTCTGTCCCATAGATTTACTCTTAACGACACAGATTCAATCCCATGAAGAGGTCGCGACAACTTTGTGGCACGAAACATTTCATGTCTTCTAGAGAAGCTTATTACAGACATTCCATTTGATGCGACAATTTTTTTGTAGATCTGCAACTAATCTAGGGTGATAGACATGACCGCCTTGCATCCAGGTTTGAGCTTGTCCCCCGAGCTTCGCAAAAAGCGCCCCCAAACAAAAATATATAGTTTTTACCAAAGCCGCTACAGATAAGTAACGTGGACCCTTTAAGGTTGAATTGATTGCCTCAGCCAAGTTGGTCGTCATGTGTCCATATCGATATCCACCATCATATACGTTCGTCCACATTTCTTTATCGATGAGGCTGATGTAATCGTATCCTTTGTCATTTTTCGCCTGAAAATCTTGAAGCATTGATTCAAATGTTTGAGGAAGTAGTTCGTAACCTGATCAAAAAATGTATAACTTACTAACTTGCTTTCTTTGCAAAATTAAAATGATCGAAAGAAAACAAACTACATCAGTTTCACTTACCCATGCGCACAATTAATTGACGCTCATAATTCTTCTTGTACCTTCCATGGTAGTTCGCAACAATATGTCGGAGACAATACCTATGTTGGATAAAGGGTGGTTGCCACATTGGACCCAAAGACTCCATTGATGCTTTGATCCCTGCTCCGCGATCTGAAATGACACAGATTTTTTCCCTCGTGATAACATGTGCACGTAAGTTTTGGAGGAAAAAAACCCAAGAATCTGTATATTCTCCTTCAACAAGAGCAAAAGCAACTAGAAGAATGTTGCGATTGCCATCTTGGACAACTGCAATAATAAAACTTGCTTGCATTTTCATACAAGAAAGTCCCATCGATCTGGACCAGAGGCTTGCAATATTTGACAGCATTAACGCACTGTAGGTAAGTCCAAAAAACCCGGTAGAATTGACATTGATTGCGAAGAACTCAATCATTATGGTATGCATATAAGGTTTCGAAGTCCACAATTGTCCCAGGATTCAACCTCCGCACCAGCCTAAACCAGCCTGGAAGTTCGTTGTAAGATGCATCCCATTGGCCATGAAGTTTTACAATGACATTTTGTTTTGCCAACCAAGCTTTTTTATAGGAGATAGTGTACCCATACTACGATTGTATAACTGAAATCAACGCAGCAACAACTATATGAGATATTGCTTTTACCATGGGCATGATGGCTTGGCATATCACTTCAGAGTCCAAGTTGGGATGATCTTGGTTGACCACTCCAGCACAACATGTGTGAGGACCGTTTTATACTGTTAGTTCCCATATATTGTGCACCATCCAATTTCATCCGATAGTGTACCCATATCTTGGTTGACCTCTTCGATACGCGAACCATCCAATTTCATCCGTTTTCATGTTGGGCACAGTAGCATACATATTTTTCTATCGTGGAGTGGTCGACTCTCGATTGAACAAAATTATGGATATTGTAATTTTTTATAGCTATCATCACTTCTTCTTTGCTTGAAAACTTATGCCTAAAGATAACTCACCATTATTTATTGATGAGTAATATACATAGTTACCGAGATGAGGTATATCCGCAAATTTTGGCCCGTACATTGCACTTTAATCAGCTTCATATATGTGTGCTGGAGGGTCAGTTTGTGCCACATTTAATGGAACTTTATCTACATTATCATCATCATCAGAGTTGAATTGTGGTGATTCTGGGTGAATGAATAGTCCAGTCTCAGCACCATCCGCACCAGACTCACGAAGCAGTTCTTATGGTGGAGATAATGGTTCATCCATGCTCTCCACATTTAGGTCGAAGAACCTACTACTTACATGCCTTCCCCTTGAAATAGAAGATATATCGACATTGAGATCGAAAAAGCTCGCAGTCGAATGCCTCCCCCTGAAGCTTGAAGTCATCGTGTCAAATGGAAACTGCACAGATTGTTGCATTGATGACATCTCCAAATTAAGGTCAAAGAAATTTGCAGATGAATGTCTTCCCCTTGAACTGGATGCGATGTTGCCATACGTATTGTTCGTGGACCCATCTCGGTACATATCGTAAGGAGTTGCGGATGAATGTCTCCCCATTGAAGTTGATGTGACGACATCATGATGCGGATTTCCTATTATGGCGTTAAAATCATTACACATTACTGTAGTCGGGCTGTTAACTTGATCAACTTGTTCAGCCAGCCCATAGTGGGAGCTTAATGACTGACCCCAAACAACACGCACTTGAACAAACTTTGCATACATCTCAATATCGTCGTCTGAATAATTACTTTGAGAATCAACCATCATTTCAACATCATCATTGTTCGATAATTCGAACGCTGTATAAGTTAATGGCAACAATGATGTTGGAAATCTGTACTGCAACGATGACATTCTTCTACTACTTCCAACATGAACCTTCCTCGAAATCTTCATTATCAACTCCTCAAGAGTTATGTTTCTCTTGAATGATATTTTAACACGCTCATTTGATACGAAAACAACGCTGATTTCATCTTCTCGAATTTTTCCATCATAATAAACAATAGCTGAAAGTCGCGCAATTCTTAGAGTTTAAAAGTGCGACAATATTATATCTGCAAAAAAAATAACTGAAACAAACCTGATTAAATAAATAATATATGAACGAAAATATAACATAATAAATTTTTTACACATAAACATAAATAATTTAAATAATATAATTTTATATTATTATCTGTACCACAAAAATAATTCAACGTATGCTCCCGCTTTCCCCTTGAACTGGCACAGAAATTAATTAAAAACAATTACTATAATATTTTTTCAAATAATCATAATAAACAATAAGTATAATAAAAAAATATTATAACAAAGTTACCTTATAACGAAAGATCGAACGAACTTCTGAATTAAATATAAGAGGATTGTCGGGTGTTATTTACTGGTTGAAAGGATTGTTGTATTAATTTCTCGGTCGAGAGGGAATTGTAAGAGAGTAGTCGAGAGATGATGCTTTAAAGCCGAGAGATGATGCTTTAAATCCGAGTGGTCGGGGTCGCGCCTTGCATTATTCATGTCTGATAATTGAGCATGTGATAATTGAAAAACGCGACCCCTGACTCACGCTATAGCCCTACGTGTCGTAAGGCGCGCCCCATGGGCCGCGCTTTAGACACGTGTTTCTATGTCAGCGTAAAGCGCGCTACAAGGGACGTGCCTTACCCCCACGTGGCACCAAATCAACGTAAAACGCTTTGCAGGGGGCGCACCTTACTACAAAGGGTGTTAGATCGGGAAAAATAGTCTGAAGGGTGCCTGACAGGGAATATTATAGGGTATAAGTGATATTTGGGGAAAATCGCCTAGAGAAAGATGTATTCAGTTCGATTTAATTTGGCGATTTTCTTCAAAAATCATTTTGATCAATTTTATTTTTCTATTAGACATATTTTTATCTTTATTTATTGATTTAACACCCTTTGCAGTAAGGTACGGTCGCGCCAGATCTAACGCCACGTGAGGTAAGATGTGGGTCATGCATCGCGCCGTGTGAAACGTGTAAAAAATCAGGTGCTATCTTTGTGAATATTTTTAAAATAGTGCCTAATATGTAATTAATTTATATTAAGATGATATTTGTGTAAAAACGTTAACTTTATTTATTTTTTTTTGTGTGTGAAAAAAAACTTTATACATTAAAATCTTTAAATATTCTTTTGCAAATTATTTTATAACTCGATAAATTTTGATTTTTGCATGAAATTATACAATACATATAATCTAGTATAGGAAAACTTTTAGGTTAAGTATTTTAAAATATGAATAATTTTATAAAAGTTTTATAACTAATATTTCTTTTACAAAATGATGATGATGATGATAATAAATTTTTTATAATTTAAAAAATTATAAATTTCATATTTTTTGAAAACTTTATTGACTTTTAAAATTAATTGTTTAAAAATATAAAAATATTAAAATAAAATTTTAATTACAATTGAAGGATCAAATGAATTATTATTCATTAATTATTATTTTTAACAACAGTTAATAATTTTTATTCATTTTTAATAAAATTATTTTAATTTTTGAATGAAATTACACAATACGTATAATCTAGTATATGAAAACTTTGAGAGTAAGTATTTTAAAATATGAATAATTTTATAAAAATTTTATAACCAGTATTTCTTTTACAAAATGATGATAATGATGATGATAATAAATATTTTATAATTTAAAAAATTATAATTTTTATATATTTTGAAAACTTTATTGACTTTTAAAATTAATTGTTTAAAAATATAAAAAATATTAAAATAAACTTTTAATTACAATTAAGGGATCAAATGAATTATTATTCATTAATTATTTTTTTTAATAACAGTTAATAATGTTTACTCATTTTTAATAAAATTAAAATTTAATATTTATTTTATATTTTTTAAAATTAATATTAGAAAAATGGTCCCTCAATAAAGAGGTGATATTTTTTTAGCTTCACATTATTTTTTTTATTCAATTTTATTTACTTTTAATTTTTTTATTGATTTTAAAAAAATGAATAATAATTAATTTGATCTCTCAATTGTAATTAAAAGATTATTTTAATATTTTAATATTTTTAAATAATTAATTTTAAAATTCAATAAACATTATTAAATGTTGTTAAAAAATAATATCACACAAATAAATAAATAAATAAAGTTGTCGTTTTTACAAAATATCACCATAATATAAATTAATTACATATTAATAGTTTAAAAGTATTTACAAAACGGTCACCCAGTTTTTTACACGTTTCAGAAGGCGTGGTGCACGGGCTGCGCCTTCTGCCACGTGGCCTAAGGCGCGATACATGGGCCGCGCCTTCCTGCAAAGTGTGTTATATCGGTAAATAAAAATTAAGTGGTGTTTGACAGGTAAATAAAGTTGATTAGATTGATTTTTGAGAAAAATCGCCATTTAATTTAATTTTGGAAGAAAAATAATCTAATTGCATTATATGATTTAATTGTATCTTGATAATAGTACAGATAAATAAAACTATGTGATGAAAAACATAATTTTCCAAAAGTTTAATTACAAAACACATGAGCTTTGGGTTGTGAAACCAGAGATGTCCTTTATAATTGTATAATTGTAGACACCCGTTTTTGTTCGGGTCTACAAAAATATTAATTATTATTATTATTATTATTATTATATTAATATTATTATTATTATTTTTTAATTTACATATTTTACATATATTTTGCAGGCCTCAACCAACAGCCTAGATACAACATCAACCCAATTGTTGATCTAACAACCTCAAGCACAACTACAACCGAGGCCCACTCTCTAACCCAATAGCCCGACTTGTTTACAATCAAGCCTGACCCAGTTCAACAACATACCATTCAGCGACCCGGACCCGAAGAAGAACCGGCCCAGTTTGACCTAACCCGATTCTACCTAGGGTTTCATCATAACCCTAGGTAGCTGCTTCTGTCGCAGCCGTCCTTTGTTGCTGCCAGCACCGACCGCCTCTGACACCGCCGCTGTCATCTACAGTGACCGACCAACTACTTCAATCAATCAAGCAAAGAATCATATCAACCCCAAATGAAAAATGAAAAAATCAGTCCAAAATTCTGAGGCAAATAAAATATCAACAAATCCATCACATGCAGGGGAGGATAAAAGAAAAGAAAGATAGAAAAACAGGGGCATTTAGTGAGAACCACAACAAAAAAAAAAGCAGAGAAACAAAAAAATCGAGAGCTAACTAAGAAAAGAGAGAAAAAAAATGAAGACGGAAACATTACCTTGTAGATCTGACTGTAGAGATTTTATTGGAGCTAAACAAACCCTTCATTGGAGGTAAAGGTCTCCCCTTTTTCTAGGACTAGTTAGGGATCAGAGAAGGTTGGTTCTTTGAGGTTTAGGCAAGTAAATAGGGAGGCTTCAGGGAGTTAAAGGAGTCAGAGGGGCGAGAGAGTTTTTTCTGGGTATGTCTTGCTCCCCGTGACCATCGATCTACAGTGGACGGGGAATTAGGGTCTTTTATCTTGAGTGGAACACGAAGAGAATCGAGATTATTTTACTCTCTGTTTTTTTTAAGAGGGGAGAGAGGGGAAAGCTAAGGTTTTTTGTGTGTTAGCCACCGATTTATGGTTCCCGGAGAAGTGACTATTCCACTCCCGCGGCGGAGGAAGAGGCTGAGAGGGAGGGAAGGCTGAGAGCATTTTGCTCTCTGTTTATTAAAGAGAGAGAAGAAATGTGAGAAATGAGAATATGATTATTTATTGTTTTTATTATTTGTAATTTGATATGTAATATTTCTTTATTATGATTATTTTTTTACATAGTATGGTTTTATATATTTTGTAAATATGTAAATGAGAAATTTATTATGAGGGAAATCTACGAAGACATCTCCCGACTACAAGGGAAGGTGTCTTTTTAAGGATTTTTTGTATAAATGTGTATTTTGTATTCGATAAATTCTCTTTGTTCCAAGGTTATTTATTTTGATTATTTTCAACTCTTTCCACTTTTATTTTGTTTTATTTTATTTTATTTTATCTTTGCGAAGAATGTAAAATAATGTTTTTGTGAGGGGTAATCTATGGGAAAGTCTCCTAACTGTTAAGGAAGTGCTTTCCCGAAGATTGTTCACACAAAAAGGCATTATTAATTATCTAGAAATTGACATTTTGAATAAATTTAAATGAATAAAAGGATCTTATATAAATATATTTTCAAGTTTTTAATTCTCAATATTAAACTACATACAATCGTTAGGTATCAAAATTTGGACGTTGTGGGGTGCTATCCTTCCTCACACCTAACCGACTACCGAACTCTTAAAAAACAAATTTTTGGTAAAACGCATACCATTTTTATCATTTAAGGTTTCCAACCTACCTAACTTAATGGTTGGTGGCGACTCAAAAAATGAAATTGTTTTCACAATCATATTTTATCGCCTTCCCCTGTAATAAATTTTTCAAGTCTAACGAATCCCGCGGGAGACGTTATGATAGTTTGGTGACTCTGCTGGGGACTTCGAGAGTCAGGCCATAAACGATTATACATTGTTTTATTCTTGGGAATTACAAACTTATATTGTATTTAATTTATGATCCTTTTATTTATTTGAGTTTCAACATATACTTTATTCTATTTTTTAACTAATGATTTTTTATTTTAGTGATTTCAGATTTGAACAGACTTTGGAAATTATGAACCTTTGTATTCTGTATGTTTTTAAAGGTTTGTGAGTTTCGCTTCACATACAAAACGTACATTACATATCATAAGCTCACTTACGAGCTTTGTCCATTTTTAAGTTGAGGTGAAAGCTTAGCTAAGTGAGATAAATTGTTTCTCCGCATGGGTTTTAGCCAGTAACCTTTGGGGTTCATATACTTTTGTTTACATAAGATAAATTTCTCCGCATGGATAAGGGAATGTATCCTCTCAAATGAACTTGATCCGCACAAGCCTGTAATAGGACAGGATTGAGGGTTTGGCAGCCTAAGGAGGCACCAACATGGACAATTCGAGTACTTTTTTCTTATAAAACTAATACTGGCATATAGTGAACCCTACTAACCCACCCCAATAAAATTCATGTCAAACCTCTGTCCGTCAGTAGGTACCCAAAATAAGTGTACACAAAGGAGAGAAACGACTCAAAATCTCTTCTATTTACCTCATTATTTATTTTCTTGATATTTACTTGATATTTGAATTCTTTTATACTGACACATTTCTATGTTTGATTTTTTTATATTGTTTGACATTGCATGATCACATAAATAAAAGAAAGGTGTTGATAACCAAGTAATCATCATAGTAGAAGAGCGCGACCATTAAAATGGAAAAGAGTTTTCATAACAAGGAATATCACAATTTGACGGTTCGAGCTTGGCAGTTGCTTGGATTACGTATCACAAACCGCATTCGTCTATGGATCTTTCTTGTAAGGATGAAAATATTTTGGATGAATGAAAGTCTTTTTAAAAATGATTACTTTGGAAATCGTACCTTTTGCAATTTGTATTTGCACTGCATTTATTTAGATATTTTCACATTTTTTGCATCTGCATTTGCATATTCGCATTCTGCATGACATTCATTGAAGCATTTTTTACATAATTAATCATGGAATCACGTGTTTATCTCATGGAGGACTTTGAGGAAGTGCTTCTAACTGTGCAACTTCGTTCACACAGTACTGAGAATGGAAGCAGAATTTGAGAAATAAAGAAAGCTGGAAGAGAATTGTGTGAAGATGTAAATAGAGTGGGAAGCCAAAATGAAGCACGAGAGAAAAAGGCCATCGTGGATCATATCTTGCAAAACCAAAATGACCTAGTGACCAAATGGTAGCAAAATTGACTGGGCTCAACCAAGAAAGAGGCAAAGAGAGAAGATTTAATCGTTTATGGAAACTCTGAATTTGTAATGGCCATGTGATGTGATCCAATTCAGCATCATATTTACCATGGCTATTCCAACCTTTCCAGGGAAGAAACTTCTATCTTTATACCTATAGATGCTTATTTCATATGTTATAGATAGTTATTTTCATATATATATATCTATTATACCTATAGTTATGATAATAATTATCCATTTATAGATGATACAAGTTATTCATAATTATAGTCACATTTTTATAATATACACATTATATAGGTTATATACTTAGTTTATTTTCTTATGTTATGCATGTAGGCACATTCGGCCAATACTTGGGAGCTGCATTGGAGCTAAATGGAGCATGTAACAACAAGGAAACTTACATGAGATCGATTAGGAGAGCACAAGGAACAATTGGTGAAAATTTGTCTGGAGGCTGTGAGCTCATAGCTGGATTGAGCTGAAGATTTGAGCTACAAGATGACCTCATTCAGCTGGGGATTGCACCATCATCATCACCACTTAGGACACTTCAAATATGTCCTAAGTCAAAATTTGTGAAATCGTACCTTTTCGTGAATAGTTGTCACCTCAAGAGGTACCTTTTCACAAGGAGCTGCCCAAACGTTCACCACGTTACAAGTCATCTAAGGCCAGCTCACCACCAGCTCATTCACACCCAAAGTAGCTCAAACATGAAGGGTTACCTTTCCAAACATTGTGACCTTTCATGAATAATGCTGCCCATGAAGATGCCTTTTCAACAAGGACGTGGATGAAGAGATCATCACACTATTGGAAGTTAAATCACCAAGAGATATGAGCTAAAAGGATCCATGCCTATTCGGCCACATCACATGCCATGCACATGAGAGCCTTTGGCGCCAAACATGAAGAGACACACCCACCATTCGACCAAGGGAAGAAAATGGCGCCAAGATGAACAAGCATGCCCATTCAGCCAAGGGAGATGTCTTCCCATCCTTAGCCGAATCATTAAGGCTTTTCATGAAGGATTAGCCGAACCATCATAAGCCCAAAGGACTTATTCATTCATCTCAAGCATTATGTATTTTCCTAGAGACATGTATCTAGCCGAAACAACTTGTAACCATTCGGCCAAGCCCTCTCATTTCCTATAAATAGAGTGGTTTGCCTTCATTTGTACCCATCTCATCTATTATATAAAATATACTCTTGTGAGTTATTTCTCTTCAAAGTTCTTTGTGAACTTTATTAAACAAGTATATGTATCTAGCCGAAACAACTTGTAACCATTCGGCCAAGCCCTCATTTCCTATAAATAGAGTGGTTTGCCTTCATTTGTACCCATCTCATCTATTATATAAAATATACTCTTGTGAGTTATTTCTCTTCAAAGTTCTTTGTGAACTTTATCGATTAAACAAGTATAGTTTCTATACTTGTGGCGTCATTTCTTCCATTTTGATTCCTAAATTCTAGATTGATACTAGTGGGTTGAAGACACTATCACCACCCCTCAAACAAGTTTGTGAAGACCGGGATTGTGCTTCATTGCATAGTTTCCTCTTTGGCGAGTTTGAGATACAACATCACCACCATCTTCATTTCATCATCAACATCCTTCATCAAGACCATCATCAATCCCATAATTCCGCAGCCATCTCTATTCTTATTCTTTCATTCCATTACTTATATTATTATTCATTTCTTAAACACATTATTAATCATATTTCTTTCTTATTATTTTGCAGCCCAAGCTTATTAATTTAAGGACATCAGTACTTGTCAATCCTAGATCGGGACACAATAAGGCTATCTACTCTTTTCACCAAAGTGTGTAGATTCGCCTTACATCAAGCGGTAATCAGAGCATAGTTGGATTGAAAACAAAAGTGTCATTGGCGTGCAAAGCAAAAGAAAACGACTCCTACATCAAAATTGGAGTGCAAAAAGAAAGAAAAAGACAAAAGAAGAGAAAAATCAGAAGAAAAAAAAAGAAAAGAAATTCAAAAGAGAAAGCAAGCCAAGGAAAAGTGCTCTACCTTTGCAAGTACATCAAAGAGGCCATCTACACTAAGAGAAGAAAACCTTATTATTTCTTGAGAAAGGTTGCAGTAAGTGTTGTTTCTTGAATTGTAAGATACCTCTTTCTTTTTCATAATTTTGTTTTCCTTGTCTTTAACCATTTCTTTCTTTTAATACCTTAAAACCTTTCTTCTACCTTTCCATTTCTTCTATTCTTTCTACCCTAACCTATTTGCAGCCGACGCACACAAGGAAGGAATTAACTTGTTATAATCTTGAGTAAGTTCCTCAAAGGACTTAGCAAGAGAAATTGAGTGGAAAAAGGCTATTGAGAGAGTGAGATTAGAAGGGGAATTGTTAAAAGCCAAATATATATTCCCGAGAGTAAACATGAGTGTTGAGTGGAGGAATTTCTTTTTTTGGAAATTATGAGACTTTGTGAGTGTGATGGTAAGGTTTATTTTTTTGTTTTATTTACTAACCATGTCTCAAAGTCCTAAAGAAAATGCAGGTCAACCCAATTTGCAAATGCAAGCACTGATTGGAGAAATGATGAGAATGTTTCGAACATAATTTGATGCTCTCAATGAGAAACTAGACCAAAGACAAGATCAACCATAAATTAGAAACAATAATACTCCTCGGAGGTAACAACCTCTTCCAGAAGATGATGTCCCAAATCCTTATGATGAAGAAGAACCAGCATTGATACAATGACCTAGGCGTGCCAATGTTGATGATAATATGAGCAACATCAAAATCAAAATTCCTCAATTCCAAGGGAAGACTGATCCAGAAGCCTATCTTGAATGGGAAAGCAAGGTGGAACATATGTTTAGTTACCATAACTATTCTGAACTCAAGAAAGTAATATTGGCAGCCATGGAGTTTGTTGATTATGCTTTGATATGGTGGGATCAACTTACTATTACTCGAAGAAGGAATGGAGGAGAGAGACCAATTTCAAGGCTCGAAAGAAAGGGTATCATGCGTAAATGTTTCATTCCTACTCATTATCACCGAGACATGTTTCAGAAATTGCAGAATTTGAAACAAGGCCAACGAGAGTGTGGAGGATATTATAAAGAAAAAGAGTGACAATGATCCGAGTCAATATTGAGGAGGATCGTGAAGCAACCATGGCTAGATTTCTTGTTGGACTCAATCCTGAGATTACCAACACACTAGAATTGTATCATTATATCGAACTTGATGAAATGGTGCAAATGGCTATGAAAATAGAGAGGCAATTACGAAGGAGATCTATATCTCGCACTACCATGCCTTCGAGACGGAGTCCTAACAATTTGAAGAAGTCTACTCCTACTCCTATCAAGGAAAAAGCCGAATCATCAAATGCATCCCAACTTGGGTAAGGATAATCGAGGAAAGAGATCCCTGAACGAACAGAGACATCCGTGTTTTAAATGTCTGGGAGGGGGCATATATCCATACAATGTCCCAATAGAAACACCATGTTATTACTTGGAAATGGTGAGATTGAATCTGACCATGAAGAAGAAGAAGCACCACCAACAGAAGTGGAGGAAGAAGCCGAAATTGGTGCTCCTGTGAAAGGTGAAGCCCTAGTGGTCAAGAGAAGTCTAAGTGCCCAAGTAGTAGAAGACGATGCACAACAGGAAACATCTTTCATACCCGCTGCCATGTGAATGAAAAAGTATGTTTCATGATTATAGACGGAGGGAGTTGTACTAATGTTGCCACATCCAAATCCCTACAAACTACAATGGCTCAATGAACGAGGTGAACTTAATGTCAACAAACAGGTGATGGTCCCTTTTTTAATTGGTAAGTACAAGGACGAGGTTATGTGAGATGTTGTTCATATGCATGCGAGCCATTTACTCATTGGAAGACCATGGCAATATGATATGAGGACCATTCATGATTGTTTTACCAATCAGTATTCATTCAACCATGGAGGAAAGAAGATCATCCTAACACCCTTGACGCCTAAACAAGTCCAAGTTGAGCAAATCAAGATGAAACAAAGTGTTGAGGCCATGAGGAAAGGAAAATAGAAGTTAATCCAGGAAGAAAACATTCCAAAAACAAGTGCTTATAAATCTAAGTGCTTGTTACAAAGATGTTTACTGACGAGGCGCAAGGTCAATGAAGATTTTTCTAACTTTGACAATGCAGGAATTTCCTTTGATTTGCAGGATGATCCAAGTGACACAATCCATTGATTTGGGAAATTAAAGGACGTGACCTTTCAAGAGCCAAAAGGTGCGATTTTTGAAAAGCAAAGAGTGGTAATTCTTCATCCAAAGGACGTGATCCTTCAAGAATCAAGAGTTATGCCTAATGAAAATCAAAAGGAAACGATTTTTCAAACAAGGGGCGTGACTTATGAGAACATCACCATTCCAAGAGTCATCATCTTTCACGAATCAATGCAAACATCTATTGAAGAACAAAGGGACATGATTTTTGGAATGCAAAAGGGCGCAAACGTTCAAAGCAAAATGACTTCAATAGACATGAACTTTGAACATACAATTTACAAGAAGTATTTCTTAACTTTAGTTATGTTTGATCACATTTTTACTAATGAAAGTTTTCTTTCTTTTCAGGTTAAGAACTTCCAAAGCAGTCTTTCAACGAATATGAACCTTTTTATAAAGATTGAATGGAATGACACTAGGAAAAGGCGATCATTCGATTTGAGGACAAATCGATTAAAAGAAGGGGAGGATGATGTGATCCAATTCAGCATCATATTTACCATGGTTATTCCAACCTCTCTAGGGAAGAAACTTTCTATCTTTATACCTATAGATGCTTATTTCATATGTTATAAGATAGTTATTTTCATATATATATATATATTACCTATAGTTATTATGATAATAAGTTATCCATTTATATATGAGATACAAGTTATTATCATATACTATAGTCACATTTTTATAATATACACATTATATAAGTTTATATACTTAGTTTATTTTCTTATGTTATGCATGTAGGCACATTCGGCCAACACTTGGGAGCTACATTGGAGCTAAATGGAGCATGTAACAGCAAGGAAACTTACATGGGATCGATTAGGAGAGCACAATGAACAATTGGTGAAAAGTTGTTTGGAGGCCGTGAGCTCATAGCTGGATTGAGCTGAAGATTTGAGCTACAAGATGACCTTATTTCAGCTGGGGAATTGCACCATCATCATCACCACTTAGGACACTTCAAATATGTCCTAAGTCAAAATTTGTGAAATCGTACCTTTTCGCGAATAATTGCCACCTCAAGAGGTACATTTTCACAAGGAGCTGCCCAAACGTTCACCATGTTAGAAGTCATCTAAGGCCAGCTCACCACCAGCTCATTCACACCCAAAGTAGCTCAAACATGAAGGGTTACCTTTCCAAACATTGTGACCTTTAATGAATGATGTTGCTCATGAAGATGCCTTTACAACAAGGAACACGTGGATGAAGAGATCACACATATTGGAAGCTTAAATCACCAAGAGATATGAGCTAAAGGATCCATGCCTATTCGGCCACATCACATGCCATGCACATGAGAGCCTTTGGCGCCAAACATGAAGAGACACACCACCATTCGGCCGAGGGAAGAAAATGGCGCCAAGATGAAAAGGCATGCCCATTCGGCCAAGGGAGATGTCTTCCCATCCTTAGCCGAATCATTAAGGTTTTTCATGAAGGATTAGCCGAACCATCACAAGCCCAAAGGACTTATTCATTCATCTCAAGCATTATGTATTTTCCTAGAGACATGTATCTAGCCGAAACAACTTGTAATCATTCGGCCAAGCCCTCTCATTTCCTATAAATAGAGTGGCTTGCCTTCATTTTCACCCATCTTATCTCTTATATAAAATATACTCTTGTGAGTAATTTTTCTTCAAAGTTCTTTGTGAACTTTATCGATTAAACAAGTATAGTTTCTATACTTGTGGCGTCATTCCTTCTATTTTGATTCCTAAATTCCTAGATTGATATCTAGTGGGTTGAAGACACTATCACCACCCCTCAAGCAAGTTTGTGAAGACCGAGATTGTGCTTCATAGCATAGTTTC
This sequence comes from Hibiscus syriacus, assembly GCF_006381635.1. Classification (NCBI taxonomy): domain Eukaryota; kingdom Viridiplantae; phylum Streptophyta; class Magnoliopsida; order Malvales; family Malvaceae; genus Hibiscus; species Hibiscus syriacus. The sequence continues at coordinate 671,294 of NW_024062162.1, forward strand.
CTCTTTGGCGAGTTTGAGATACAACATTACCACCATCTTCATTTCATCATCAACATTCTTCATCAAGACCATCATCAATCCCATAATTCTGCAGCCATCTCTATTCTTATTCTTTCATTCCATTACTTATATTATTATTCATTTCTTAAACCCATTATTAATCATATTTCTTTCTTATTATTTTGCATCCCAAGCTTATTAATTCAAGGATATCAGTACTTGTCAATCCTAGATCGGGACACAATAAGGCTATCTACTCTTTTCACCAAAGCGTGTAGATTCGCCTTACATCACCATGCTAATCCACCGATACTCATTTCGCCCCACAAGTTTCCAAGCCACCAAACAGACTTCTCAGCCACTAAAACTCATACAACTGTGATAGGTCCTTGGAAACATTCTACTAATCACAACATTTCGAATCCCGATAAGATGAAAAGAGCCAACAATGAGATCCCAGAGAATTTGAAACAATGATGCATAGAGACATTCCAGAGAATGAAAGGGCAAAGCTCTCACAATGAAATTGATGCAACAGAACTAGTCCTAGTTCCTGACTTGGTGCTTCTGCCCAAATTCAAGATGCATGATTTTGAAAAATACAATGGAACCAGTTTTCCTAGTACCCATCTCACAATGTTCATTCGAAGGATAACGGGGTACACCAGCAATGATCAGATGTTAATCCACTGCTTCTAAGATAATTTGACTGGACCCGCTTCTAGGTGATATAACCAACTGAGTCATACTCAAATCCACTCTTGGAAAGATTTGGCTAGTGCCTTTCTGGGCCAATACAAGCACATGATTGATATGGTCCCCGATCAAACAATACTGTAGAATATAGAGATGAGGAGTGATGAGAGCTTTCGATAATATGCTCAACGATGGAGGGATGTCGCATTTCAAGTACATCCACCAATGACTGAAAGAGAGTTCATCACTCTATTCATTGACACATTAAAATCTCCATATATCAACTACATGGTTGGAGTTGCCACGAAGAGTTTCTCTGATATCATTATGTATGGAGAAATGATCAAAAGAGCAGTCAAGAATGGCCAAATAGGAGGCACTAGCCGTACCGACAATAAGGAAAGAACTGAGATTAACATTGTGGGATCTTATCTAGCTAGTATGAGGACCAAACCTCATAAGGAGTTCCATGAAAAGACTCGCATTAACCCAATTCCAATGAAATATGAGGAGTTGCTTCCAACATTAGTTGAGATGAATCTTGTGACTCCGGTTCAATCCAAACCAAGAGAGGCCCCGTATCTTGAAGACCATGATGTTAACGCCATATGCAACTATCATATTGTGACCTCGGGGTATACCAATGAGAATTGTAAGATATTGAAGCGTAAAGTCCAGGATATGATCGATTCAGGGGCATTAACGTTCAATTTATGATGGGGCATTCTGATCAGGAGTTGGCTGGGGCATCCATTATAAGTTTTGTTGCATTCTCATGCATGTCATCTTGTTTGAACTTGTTTTTCTATCCATGTTTAAATATTTGTAAGTCACTTGACATTCGAACATTTTCAATCAATTGATTCATTCTTAGGAAATGAACAATGAGCAAATTTCAATCTTGAAATTCTTTGAATATCATTTTAATTAAAGTTTTTTAATAATTGAGGTTGTAAATCTTTGACAAATGAAAAGATTGAACCCCAGCAAAACAAGGACCCCTTGATCCTAATCCATATGATACACCGTAATATATACCCTTCTCTTGCAGGGACCGAGCTAACCATCTCCTCGCATGTACAACCAATCAAAGGCTTCGCATGTATGTTTAGGAGCGACAAAATGGGGCAACTAGCACATGATATTACAAAACTAATTGGTTCTACTTCTGTTAATGACGTTCAATAATGATCATGATCTTCTTAGATGGAATGGTCAAGTAGGCAAATCTAGTTTAGGTCAGTTGCTAGGGAATTGAACTTTAACGATGAGATTTTTTTATCTTCAACAAACACTGGACTATAACAGGTTTTCCTTAGTGAGCTTAAGAAATGGAATCCGTATACCAGTATATATATATGTGTGTGTACAATAAAGCTGAGATATTCCGCTAAAGCAATTGGTTATAGAGGAAACTCGAAAGCCCTGAATTTATGAATAGATTACATTCAAACCATGACATTGATCGGGTACTTAGCAATTCGGTGTTTGCTCCACTGTGGTTGTCAAGTCGAAGACTTTGTAACGACATTAATCCTTTAACTAGCCAGATAAAGGCAATTATAAAATATATGTACAATAAAGCTGAATCCAGCTAGCCAACAATGGCAAATTAAATTAAAATTACTAAGTAAAGAGTTTCGGTGAATATAGACTAAGAGAGTTGAGGAACACCTGTTATAGTCAACTTCACACAAGTACTCAGAAATCTCTTTTTTAGACCGATATTTCTGCACTACCTTGACTAGAGGAGTCTACGAAGCTTAAACAAATGAAAGATTTCAGAGAACAGAGACAGAAGTGCTCTGAAAAGTCTAGCTATTGACTATGCTAGTTATGTCATTTTGTTCACCTCCGATCAAGATGCTAAACCCAGAAAGAGGGGCATGCTTTGATCTTCATGATGACTGAATTAATGAAACAAACCTTAGAGTTTAGGTAGCCAACATCAAAACCAACCTGTCGATCTTGATATTTGTCAAACATTTGTAACTATCAAAGATTAAAAGAACAATTGATTCTTTTGATATTCAACGAACTCATGTTTTATGATTTGTTCAAATGTGAAACTTAGAATGAGGCAATATGTTTCAAAATTCTTTTTGATATTTTTCAAAATTTTGAAAATTCAAAGGAAGAAAAACATTTTCAAACAAAATAAGTTCTCTGGAAGTATCTTAGAATTCAACGAATATCTCTCTGAAGCTCAAGATCGAAGCTGGGGTAAAGGAAGCAAAATTTTGGGGCAAAATTTGACGGGGAAAGAAAACAAATTGTCTGAGGTTGAGGTTTGCAAGAGTACACCCTGGTGGAAATGCAGACAAAATGAATCAAGGATAGAGTGAAGATTACTCTCGCAACCATTCTCCTTCCATATCAATACAAATATACATCAACACATACATACATGATACATGAAATTTGCATCTTTGCATTCATCATCATGTGCAATAAAGACTTTGATTTTCCCTCTCTTGAGGACAAATTCAATAATTCATCAAATAAAATACAAACTTCACCATGAGACCCATCATAACATCCAAGATTAGGTAGTCATAAATATATCATTTCGATTTTTCAAGAAATAAAAGCTTGGAAATAACTAGATGTCTTTAACCTGAAAGAACAAAGCCATCCACAGATTTGACTTACTGAAGTCAAAAATCAGATCTTCTAAAGAAGTTTCCTCAACATGAAGAAACTAATAGACATACTATGAGCTCTTGAGATTATGTTCTTAAAAAACAAATTCTGTCTCCCTTGAGACATTTTTCCACAAATTTTGGAAATTTGAAAACAAATTTTGTCTCGCTGGAGATATTTTTTCTTTAAAACAAATTATGAAATTGTTTCACTGAAAACAAAATTTGTAATCTTTGATTTTGTTTCTATGAAAATAAAGTTTTGTATCTTGAGACAATTTCTTTTGAGAAAAAAATCTTTGAGTCTGTTTCATTCGAAACAAAGTCGTCTCACTTGAGACAGTTTTCCTCAAAACATTAAATTCTGAAATTGTTTCACTTGAAACAAAAATCATCTTTGAGTCTGTTTCTTTGGAAATAAAGTTTTGTCTTTCTTGAGACAATTTCTTTTGAAACAAAAATCATCTTTGAGTTTGTTTTTTTGGAAACAAAGTTTTGTCTCTCTTGAGACAATTTCTTTTGAGGAAAAAATCATCTTTGAGTCGTTTCTCTTGAAACAAAAGTGGAAATTGTTCCTCTTAAAATAAAGTTTTGTCTCTTGAGACTGTTTGATACATATTATTTTGAAGATCTTTAAGTCTGTTTCCTTTGAAACATCTTCTTTGAGTCAGTTTCCCTTGAAACCATTATCCCTAAAGATGGCCTACCATCCTCATCACGTAGGAACCGTGTCATCCCCCGACCAGACCTCCTCATCACGTAGGAGCCGTATCAACCCCTAGATAACCAGTCGTCCTCAATACGTAGGAACCATGTTATAACCCTTCCTAAAGATGGCATGCTATCTTCATCACGTAGGAACCGTGTCATCCCCTTACTAGACCTCCTCATCACGTATGAGTCGTGTCACCCCTGATAACCTGTCTTCCTCATCACGTAGAAACCATGTTATCATCCCTAAAGATGGCCTACCATCCTCATCACGTAGGAACCATATCATCCTTCGACCAGACCTCCTCATCACGTAGGAGCCGTGTCACCCCTAGATAAACAGTCGTCCTCATCGCGTATGAGTCGTGTCATCCACCGACCAGATCTCTTCATCGCATAGGAGCCATGTCACCCTTAGACGACCATACCTCTTCATCAATTATGAGCAGTGTCATCCCCAACAACAAACCTATCAAATTTTCAAAACCAAAAAAGAGAACGGACAAAAACTGGTTGTTTTTTTCGTCTTTGCCTATTCTTGTTAACATAAGAATTTGTAAAGAGGGGCAGCTGTAGACACCCGTTTTAGTCTGGGTCTATAAAAATATTAATTATTATTATTATTATTATTATTATTATTATTATTATTATTATTATGCTTATTTTTATTAATATTTTTAATTTACATATTTTACATATATTTTGCAGGCCTCAACCAACAGCTCAGATACAACATCAACCCAACTGTTGATCCAGCAACCTCAAGCCCAACTACAACCGAGGCCAACTCTCCAACCCAACAGCCCGACCTGTTTACAATCAATCCTGACCCAGTTCAGCAACAAACCATTCAGCGACCCGGACACGACCCGAAGAAGAACCAACCCAGTTTGACTCGACTCGATTCTACCTAGGGTTTTACCATAACCTTAGGTAGCTACTTCTGTCACTGTCGTCCTTTGTTACTGCCAACACTGACCATCTCTGACACTGCCACTGTCATCTACAGTGACCGACTGACTACTTTAATCAGTCAAACAAAGAATCATATCAACCCTAAATAAAAAAATGAAAAAAATCAGTCCAAAATCCCAAGGCAAATAAAATATCAACAAATCCATCACATGCAGGAGATGATAAAAGAAAAGAAAAATAGAGAAAGAGGGGCATTCGGTGAGAACCACAACCAAAAAAATAAAAAACAGAGAAAAAAATGAAAGTTAACTAAAGAAAAAGAGAAAATGAGAAATGAAAAGGGAAACATTACCTTGTAGATCTGACTGTAGAGATTTCATCAAAGCCAAACAGACCCTTCATTGGAGATAAAGGTCTACCCTTTTTCTAGGACTGGTTAAGGTTTAGAGAGGGATGATTCTTTGAGGTTTAGGCAAGTAAAGGGGGTGGCTTTAGGGAGTGAAAGGAGTCAGAGGGGTGAGAGAGTCTTTTCTGGGTATGTATTGCTCCCTGTGGCCATCGATCTAGGGTGGCCAGGGAGTTAGGGCCTTTTATCTTGGGTGGAACACGGAGAGAATCGAGAGTATTTTACTCTCTGTTTTTTTGAAGATGGAAGAGAGGGGAAAGCTAAGGTTTTTTTGTGTTGGCCGCCGATTTATGGTTCCTGGAGAAGTGACTATTCCACTCCTGCGGCGGAGGAAGAGGATGAGAGGGAGGGAAGACTGAGAGCATTTTGCTCTTTGTTTATTAAAGAGAGAGAATAAATGTGAGAAATGAGAAATCTCACCGATCAAAAGCCTTTGGTTTGCCCTTAAATACTGAGTCCAAAACGGCACCGTTTAGAGGAGGGTCTATTTGTAATTTCAATATGAGTAAATTAGGCTAGAAGGGCCTCAGTGTTTTGTAAAGTTGTTTATGGGCATTTGTAGTTTATTTATTTTATATTTCGTGCACCATGTATGTAAAATTTGTATTTTGGTCACTAGGCCATATGTTGTTAATATTTTGTAAAGTTGTACATTGTACTCTGCATTTATAAAAAAATTATTTCAGTCACTGCTTCTTATTTGGTTTAATTATTATTCAGCATTTGATGTTTCTATTTTATTTTATTCTAGTCCTCAATATTATTAGTGGGTTATTTCCATTTCAAGTGTTTGTATTTGTATAAAATATTGATTGTGGATCTGGTTTATTTTTATTTTGTGTTTTAGTCCTTTAAATGTATGTATTTGCTATTTAGACCCTTCACTTTCAGTTTTTACTGTTATAGCCTTTTAAGTTTATGTTTTTGCCATTTTATTCCTTTAAATTTCTGTTTTGTTGTTTTAGTTCCTTAAATTGTTGTTTTTCTATTTTATTCCATTAAGTTTTTTTTTTTTGCTATTTGGGTCCTTTTAAATAAGAATATGATTATTTATTGTTTTCATTATTTGTAATTTGATATGTAATATTTCTTTATTATGATTGATTTTTTTACATATGTATTGGTTTTACATATTTTGTAAATATATGTAAATGAGAAATTTTATTATGAGGGAAATATACGAAGACATATCCCGACTACAAGGGAATGTGTCTTTTTAAGGATTTTTCGTATAAATGTGTATTTTGTATTCAATAAATTCTCTTTGTTCCACGGTTATTTATTTTGATTATTTTCAACTCTTTTCACTTTTATTTTGTTTTATTTTATTTTATTTTATCTTTGCGAAGAATGTAAAATAATGTTTTTTGTGAGGGGTAATCTATGGAAAAGTCTCCTAACTATAAAGGAAGTGCTTTCCCAAAGATTGTTCACACAAAAGAGTATTAATTATCTGGAAATTGACGCTTTTTGAATAAAATTTAAATGAATAAAAGGATCTTAATATAAATATATTTTCAAGTTTGTAATTCTCAATATTTAAACAACATATAATCGTTTAGGTACCAAAATTTGGGCGTTGTGGGGGTGCTTACCCTTCCCCACACGTAACAGACTACCAAACTCTTAAAAAACGAATCTTTGGTAAAACGGAGACCATTTTTATCATTTAAGTTTTTCAACCTACCTAACTTAATGGTTGGCGGCGACCCAAAAAAATCAAATTGTTTTCAAAATCATATTTCATCGCCTTCCCCGTAATAAATTTTTCAAGTCTAACGGATCCCCGCGGGAGACGTTATGACAATAATTATTCCTTGGAAATCTTGCTGCATAGTGGTTTTGGGCCAGATTGTTGCACAAACTGAGTACAGGTGCAGGCCTTGATCTAATTTTGTTCCAAGCCTCGCTGCTCTCTGTTTGTTTCTGGAAATACATGGTTGAATGTCATCGTTCATGGCCTCTTGCATAGCTGCTCTTTGTTCAACCTATACTCGAGGCAACAATGTCTCCTTTCAATTATGATTCTCTTTATTAAACACCATCTCTGTCCTATCTTTGGTAGGCTTCATACATACCATAAATATAGTGTTTTGTATAACAATTACATTTAAGCTTATAATAAATTAAATTTCCCAAGTTTATAACAAGTTAATTTAAGTATATAGCAATTTTAATTTTCTTAAATCTATGATAAATTAATTTAAATTTATAATAAGCTTTTATTGTATTTTTATTTATTTTTTAATTTAATCTCTTGAAAAGAGCATTACTTCAGTTGATCCTTTCACATGAATGAAAGAGTATATGGAACATACTTGTTGGACTATCAATTAGGATAGAGATGTGCCCTGTCAAATGTGATTTCTAGAAATTACGGTTGAGATAATACGTTTTAACTCTCTATATAAAATAATATAACTTTTCATAAATAAATATAATTTTAAAAATAATTATAATTAAATAAAAATAATTTTATATTTTTTTTATTAATTTAAGATGATTATAAGATCTATTCAAAATTTTCAACGTTTAATAATAAATGCTCACACATTTCTACATATATAATGTTCGATTATAAATTTCAATAATAATTTCTTAAATATTAAGATTTTTTTTTCGTAAATTTTTTTTAATAACAATATTTATTTAAAAATGGCCAGTTTCCATTTCTTTACCATATTTTCCTATTCCCCATAATAAAGAATTTTTTTTAAGAAAAAAAAAACAGAGTTCCCCCAAGTCTCTTTTTTTCCCATGTTTTTCTTACACGATATTCTAGTCCTTGACTCTCTCCCTTAAACTGAGATACCCAAAACCCTTAACCCCCAAAGTGTTCAAAAACCACAAGGGAAGGAAGAAATGGAGCTAAGAAGATTATTACATGATTTTGTTCTAAGTTTGGTGTTGTTATCTGCTATCGGGAGCTGCGGTGCCAGATTTGTGATTGAAAAGAACAGCTTGAGGGTGACTTCACCAGAGAAGATCAAGGGAACCTACGACAGTGTGATTGGCAACTTGGGGATACCTCAATATGGGGGAAGCATGGCTGGTACTGTGTAAGGATGGTAAACAGGCGGGTCGGATGCGGATACCTCCTCCCCATATCCATACCCACCTAATATTTTTTAATCCACTACCCGCCCACCACCTATGGTAAAAATTTTCAAATTCACACTTGTCCTTGCAGGTACATTCTCAAATCCCTCCCCACACCCACTATCCAACTAGAGACTATCCGACTAGACCCACCTAACAACAAACTTAAGTTATACATAAGCAACAAATATAAAACAAACACGTCTATTAAAAAACATAATAAAATAAATTAAAGATTATCTGAATTAAGTGTTAATATAGATCTTAAAGTACATAAAACACCATAATAAAAACATAATTAAAGTCTAGAAACATAAATGACAAACACATAATGATTTTGTTCTTTGAACAACATTCTAAAATTTCAGGCAATACTTGTGACTGTTGGTTTTTGGCAAAGTCTCACATTGGTTGTGTATAAGGAGAAGGGAAAATTCTTTTGTTATAAATAAAGACATCCTCCTCCTTAGTTAATCATCCCTCAAATATAAGACTTCTTCTATATTAAAGGCTATTTGTATTCTTTCTTTCTCTTTGTAATATTTCCTCTATTAGTGAAATATTATTTTAGTAGTGTTCGAGGAGGTAGGCATAATTTTGGCCTAGCCTCGTTAAATTTTGGTGTTCTCTTTATGTCTATTTAATAGCTATTGTCGGGTATAGTTGTTGTTAATTATTGTCCTATTAAAATTACTTGTCTTGGTAGTTCTGTCTAAGGAAAGTGGGTTTTAAGAGGGACCATTGTGACCCCTCCTCTTTCCTGGGAATCTACCTTGGGGTGATTTTTAGTACAATCGTTTTCACACTAGTCACCTAGATAATAGTTTAAAGGTGAATCTGTTATTGGTGGAAATTAACCCGAATTCCACAACAATTGGTATCAGCGCTCTTGGTTTATTTTAGTATGCTCTGTGGTTGTGGCTTATGCTGATCTTCCACATCAGAAAAAATTTCCTTGGGATAATTGACATTATGCATTGGCAACTATTAAATAGAATTTGTAGCAGAAATGACAGACGCTTCTTCATCTTCAATTTTGACAAGAAATGCTCTGACAAATGTTAGATTTGTAGTGGAGATATTTGATGGCACCGGTCATTTCGGCATGTGGCAAAGTGAGGTTCTAGATGCCCTATTTCAGCAGGGTCTAGATATTGCTATTGAAGGAGAGAAACTAGATGATGTTAAGGAGAAAGAATGGAAGAGGATCAATAGAATGGCATGTGGTACTATTCGATCGTGTCTTTCTAGAGAGCAGAAGTATGCATTTTCTAAGGAAACTTCTGCAAGTAAATTGTGGAAGGCACTGGAGGAGAAATTTTTGAAGAAAAGCGGTCAGAACAAACTCTACATGAAAAAGAGATTTTTCTGTTTCAACTATGTACCAGGTACCACTATGAATGATCACATTACTAGCTTTAATCAGCTGGTAACTGATCTGATGAATATGGACATGACTTTTGAAGACAAAGATCTGGCTCTGATGTTGATGGGATCACTTCCTGATGAGTTTGAGTACCTTGAAACTACTCTACTTCATGGGAAGGTTGATGTGTCTCTCAGTGAAGTAACTGCTGCCTTGTATAGTTATGAATTGAGAAAGAAAGACAAACAAGAAAACACAAGTGTCGAAGCAGAAGCTCTTGTTGTTAGAGGCCGTTCGAAGAGTCAGAATAAAGGAAGCAGAGGGAGATCGAATTCAAAGTCCAAATTGAGCAAAGATGAATGTGTCTTTTGTCGAGAAAAAGGGCACTAAAAGAAAGAATGTCCCAGGCTAAAGAATAAAGGCAAACCTGAAAGGGGGAAGGCTGTCTCAGAATCAAATGTGGTCGAGTATGATGATGCAGATTCAGATTTCGTATTCGCTGCTACGCCATTAACCAGCTGTTCCAGTTCATGGCTGTTAGATTCAGCTTGTAGCCACCATATGACCCCCAATAGAGAATGGTTCTTTGATTTTAAAGAACTAAAAGGTGGAATTGTCTACACAGCAAATAATTCCCCTCTTGACACACTTGGGATTGGTTCAATTCGCTTGAGGAATCAGGATGGATCAATCAGAACCTTAACAGGTGTCCATTATGTACCAGATTTAATGAGAAATCTCATCTCTGTGGGAACCTTAGAGTCAAAAGGTTTAGAAGTGAGGGCAAAAGATGGGATTATGAGGATTATCTCTGGTGCACTGGTGATAATGAAGGGAATCCGAAAAAGAAACAATGTGTATTACTTTCTGGGTAGTACAATTATTGGGACAGCAGTAGTGGCAGCTTCTACTGATGAACATGAGTCAGAAGCAACCAGGTTATGGCATATGCGCTTGGGGCATGTTGGTGAAAAATCCTTGAAATTACTCATAGATCAAGGATTATTGAAGGGTGCTCGGACTTGCAAATTAGCTTTTTGTGAGCATTTCATCAAAGGGAAGAAGACGAGGGTGAAATTTGGAACAGCAATCCATGATACTAAAGGTATTTTGGATTATGTTCATTCAGATGTATGGGGCCTTCCAAGACAACTTCATTGGGAGGAACACACTATTATGTCACCTTTGTTGATGATTTTTCCCGGAGAGTTTGGGTGTATATAATGAAGACAAAGGATGAGGTGCTAGGATTTTTCCTTAAATGGAAAAAGATGATGGAGACTCAAACAGGCAGAAAAATCAAACGTCTCCATACAGACAATGGTGGAGAGTACAAAAATAATCCATTTCTGAAAGTCTGTGAAGAATAAGGTATTGTCAGGCACTTCACTATCAGAGGTACACCACAACAGAATGGGGTGGCAGAGCGTATGAACCGGACATTAGTGGAGAAGGTTCGGTGTATGTTGTCTAATGCTGGGTTAGGCAAAGAATTTTGGGCTGAGGCTTTGGTCTATGCTTGTCACCTTGTCAACCGCTTACCATCGACTACTATTGGTGGTAAAACACCATTAGAGAAATGGTTTGGAGTACCTGCTACAGATTATGATTCCTTACATGTGTTTGGTTCCACTGCATACTACCATGTTAAGGAGTCAAAGCTGGATCCAAGAGCAAAGAATGCGATCTTTATGGGGATCACCTCTGGTGTGAAAGGCTATCGTCTTTGGTGTCCAGAAACAAAGAAAATAATCTTCAGCAGGGATGTTACCTTTGATGAATCTACCATGTTGAGAAAGGTGACTTCAAAAAAATTGGACCAGACAGATGAAACTCCCAAGCAGGTGGAGTTTGAAGGAAGCAAGATTGTCCCAACTAGTAAAGAAACTGATGTTGACTCTCCTATGGTAGAAGAAAAGTCAGATGAAGAAGAGGTTCAGACCCAAGAACCTCCACAACAACATGAATCAATTGCACTCGGAAAGGGAAAGAGGACCATTAGACAACCTGCTCATTATGCTGATATGGTCTCTTTTGCATCACCAATTGCAATTGATGACGTTCCTACCACTTTTAATGAAGCAGTTCAAAGTTCAGAATATAAAAAGTGGAGGATCTCCATGAATGAAGAAATGCAATCCCTTCAAAAGAATCAGACGTGAAAACTAGCTAGTCTTCCGAAGGGAAAGAAGGCAATTGGGTGCAAGTGGGTATATGCAAATAAAGATGGATTTCCTGACAAGAATAACATCCGCTACAAAGCAAGATTGGTGGCTAAAGGCTACGCTCAAACGGAGGAAGTTGATTATAATGAAGTATTTTCTCCAGTTGTAAAACATTCCTCCATCAGAATTTTGTTGGCTTTGGTAGCGCAGTTGGATTTGGAACTAGTTCAGATGGATGTAAAAACTGCATTTTTACATGGAGACTTGGATGAGGAAATCTACATGACTCAGCCAGATGGATTCAAATTTGCTAAAAAGAAGAGATGGTGTGCAAATTAGAAAAATCGTTGTACGGATTGAAGCAATCTCCAAGGCAGTGGTATGATCATTGTGTGTATTTACGCGAGCTAGAAGACGGATCCTATATATATCTTCTTCTTTATGTTGATGATATGTTGATAGCTTTCAGGAGTCAGACAGAAATTGCGAAACTAAAGACTCAATTGAACAGGGAGTTTGAGATGAAGGATCTTGGTGAAGCGAAGAAGATTCTAGGCATGGAGATATCAAGGGATAAGAAATTGGGGAGGCTTTGTTTGTCTCAGAAAGAATATCTGAGGAAGGTACTAAAATGTTTTAGCATAAATGAGATGTCAAACCCAGTTAGTACACCTCTTGCTCCTCATTTCAAGCTCGGTGCATCAATGTCACCTAAGGATGATGCAGAACGGGAATACATGTCAAAGGTTCCGTATGCAAGTGCTGTTGGTAGCTTGATGTATGCAATGGTGTGTACAAGACCCGATATTTCACAGGCAGTTGGGGTTGTGAGCAGGTATATGCATGATCCTGGAAAGGAGCATTGACAAGCTGTGAAATGGATTCTGCGGTATATTCTGAACACCGTAGATGTTGGTTTGGTCTTTCAGTAGGACAAACAAGATGGTCAGTGTGTAGTTGGGTATTGTGATTCAGACTATGCAGGTGATTTGGACAAGTGTCGATCAACTACTGGTTATGTGTTTACATTTGCAAAGGCACCAGTCAGTTAGAAGTCCACCTTACAGTCAATAGTGGCTTTGTCTACTACAGAGGCAGAGTATATAGCAGTTATAGAGGCTGTGAAGGAGGCAATTTGGCTTCAAGGGTTGCTTGGTGAATTGGGAATGGAACAAAAGCACATCAAAGTGCACTGTGACAGTTAGAGTGTTATTCATTTAGCAAAGAACCAGGTTTACCATGCAAGGACGAAGCACATCGATGTTCGATATCACTTTGTACGAGAGATTCTAGAAGAAGGTGGAGTCATAATCCAGAAGATTCGGACCACTGAGAATCCTGCTGATATGTTGACAAAAGTGGTAACTGCGGTCAAGTTTAAACATTATTTAGACTTGGTCAATATTGTTACAAATTAAAAGATTGTTTTTTTAGAGATGTGTGTGGAATTTGCCAAGGTGGAGATTTGTTGGTTTTTGGCAAAGTCCCACATTGGTTGTGTATAAGGAGAAGGGGAAATTCTTTTGTTATAAATAAAGTCATCCTCCTCCTTAGTTAATCATCCCTCAAATATAAGCCTTCTTCTATATTAAAGGCTATTTGTATTCTTTCTTTCTCTTTGTAATATTTCCTCTATTAGTGAAAATATTATTTTAGTAGTGTTCGAGGAGGTAGGCATAATTTTGGCCTAACCTCGTTAAATTTTGGTGTTCTCTTTATGTCTATTTAATAGCTATTGTCGGGTATAGTTGTTGTTAATTATTGTCCTATTAAAATTACTTGTCTTGGTAGTACTGTCTAAGGAAAAGTGGGTTTTAAGAGGGACCATTGTGACCCCTCCTCTTTCCTGGGAATCTACCTTGGGGTGATTTTTAGTACAATCGTTTTCACACTAGTCACCTAGATAATAGTTTAAAGGTGAATCTGTTATTGGTGGAAATTAACCCGAATTCCACAACAGTGACATCTGATACTCTAATATTACAATCATCATTCTCTGTCCTACCATCTTTAACATTCTAAAATTTCAAGCAATGAAGTCCAAGAAACCATATTTCTTTCCCCTAAACTATCAAAAACTCTCCTACCATCTTTAACATTCTCTGTCCTTGTATGCATATCTAAAAGATAAGTCCCTACACGGACATCCTCAAGTAACCCAAGTTTCAACGTTGGCAATATACTTGTCTTCTAGATATCACATTAAACAAGCCTTCGCATACCTTTAAAACACAGGATAAACTGGATTCATCAACTAGCAAACCAAAACGATGAATACCCAAAAAGAAATTTAGAGCTTCCTTGTTGTTGTTATTGCGAGAGTAGTCGAAGAGTAAACCATTATAATGGGAAAGGCCTGGTTAGTTGACTCACAGTAAACTGGGGTTCGACTAAAGAAGAGATCGGATTAAAGACTAAAGAAGAGGAAGAAACGTACCTGAATAAGCTGGAGAGTGGAGACCAGAGGTTTGAAAGATGGGCACAATAACGAGAGGTTTGAAAGAACAAAATTTATGCATAAACTTATCCCTAATATTTGGTTAAATTACAAGTTATATCTTATACAATATTAGGATTTATAAATTACTCTCTAAAATTACACTTAAATTCATAATGGTCCAAAATTTAATGGATATTTAGCTGGGCGAGAGGATGTGGGGCGGGCGGATATGGGGCGCGGGCGGATGCGGGGCAGATAATGTCTTAAACCCATTACCCGCCCACTACCCGCGACAGGTACCAGTTTCTAAATCCACACCTGCTAAAATTATACCCATCTCCGCCCCAATTGGAACGGGTACGGTATGGAATCTACGAAATTGTACCTGTTTTCCATCTGTAATACCGTGGTTTACCCTAAGGACAACCAAAAGGCTTGCAAGTCTTTCGATGAATTCGGGATTTCCTTTCAATCCAAGCCCGGTGCCCTTCATACTTTTGTTTTGGTCGATCGTGGAGGTACCCTTTTCCTAATTTTGCATTTAAAAAAAATACCATGAGATTTAATTTTGTAGAATTCACTTTTTTTTTTTAAGGATGTTCTTTTCTCTTTCTGTGCTAGTTGTTTTCTGAAATTTGGGCTTGACTATTTATCTCTTATTACCCCTAATTTCGAACGGATCATCTTTAAAGATTTCCACATAAGTGCTTGAGAGTGTACAGTTTAGGTTTGATTGGCCTTATGGTTAATAATGGAGGTTACCCTTTGTTTGATTTGGAATGGCATGCCTATATTTGCTCTTTTGTAATAAGCTGCTTGAATAGATCCCGGAGTATATTGAACTAATACATTCTCTAATAGATGTATAAATATAGAATTCACTTTCAAGTGACCGGTTCATGGCGATGATATAAGCGCATCATGACAGTGGCTTGAATAGATAATTATGCTACCATGACGTGAGTACATTGTTAAAAGAGATGGGAGGAATCCTAAGCAATAAGAATTTAGTGTAAGTTCTAGAGCACGTGTCAATTTACCATTGCGCATATATTAGTTGCTCGTATGGTGTTAAGCAAAGCAATTAAGGTTGTAAAATTTGTTTATTGTCCCTGAACTTTACTACTTAAGTTATGGAATGTCCTTGTATTATTATTTTGAACTTTACCAATTAAGTTATGGAATCTTAAGCAATAAGAATTTAGTGTTTATTGTCCCTGAACTTTCTTTATTTCTTGATATTTTGATGCGCTTCAGTGTTTAATGTCCTTGTATTATTATTTTCCCAGATTGCTTCTTTTCTTTAAAGGTCTGGAATGTGCAGAAGGCCGGTGCTTCTGCTGTGCTTGTTGCAGATGATATGGAAGAACCTTTAATAACCATGGACACTCCTGAAGAGGATAGTGCATCTGCCAGATACATCGAAAATATAACGATTCCGTCTGCCCTTATTCAGAGAAGTTTTGGTGAAGCACTAAAGAAAGCAGTCAGCAATGTTAATCTTGGCTGGCTCCACACCCCGATGATCGTGTGGAGTATGAGTTATGGTCCAACAGAAATGACAAATGTGGAGTTAAATGTGATATGCTGATGGAATTTTTGAAGGATTTCAAGGGTGCCGCTCAGATACTCTAGAAAGGTGGCTATACACAATTCAAACCCCATTATATAACCTGGTACTGCCCTCTCACCATAAGCAAATCTCAATGCATCAACCATGGAAGATATTGTGCACTTGATCCTGAACAAGATTTTAGCTCAGGTTATGATGGGAAAGATGTTGTGATTGAAAACTTAATGTAGCTATGTGTTTTCAGAGTGGCAAATGAGTCCGATAAGGCTTGATTGTGGTGGGACTATGTAAGGGATTTTCAAATAAGATGCCCCATGAAGGAGAAAAAATATAACAAGGAATGCTGATGAAGTTATCAGATCTCTTGGTAAATAGTTAATTGAAAGAATCCTCTATTTCACTTATATCTTCTTCTAATAACACCCTTGAGAATCAAAATATTACTTGAAATAATTTATGATTGATTCATGATATTCTCATACCGTCTGTTCAGGGCTTGACATTAAAAAGATTGAAAACCGTATGGGAGACCCTAATGCCGATGCTGATAATCCTGTTCTGAAAGAAGAACAAGATGCCCAAGTAATTCTCTTATACTTAGATATTCATGTTTTTATACTTCCGCTTTTATGTATTTCTTGTCAACCTTGACCTTTCTGGAGCTCTTAACCATAGGAAGTCTGGTTAATAGAAAGAAACATTTTCTGTAGGTGGGGAAAGGATCAAGGGGTGATGTTACAATATTGCCGATTCTGGTTGTCAACAATCGACAATACAGAGGTTCGCATTCACACGTATATTTCAAAGATACACTTTTGGTGCTTTCCTTTCTGACATATCTGTGTACAGGTAAGCTGGCCAAAGGTGCTGTTCTAAAGGCCATCTGTTCTGGTTTTGAAGAGACTACTGGGCCTGCTGTTTGTTTGAGTGGTGGTACGTTTTTCTTATATTTTCTTGTAAGTGAATTATGTTAGTCAGTTGCCTCTAAGGGGCTACCATAGAATGTAGGCTGGTAGAATTCCAGAGCCTGCTCTTGGAAGGTGTGACAAAATCTAGTGGTTCAACCTACATCTGGTTATTTGAAACAAGAGTGACGGCGGGTTCTGTTTCAGATGTGGAGACGAATGAATGCTTGGATAATAACGGTGGTTGTTGGCAAGATAAAGCGGCCAATCTCACAGCTTGCAAGGTATTAATTGAAACTTTATCGATCGAGGTTATCTACTTGCTTATGACAGCATTAACTCTCTCTTCTATATTGATATGCTCAGGATACTTTTAGAGGTAGAGTCTGTGAATGTCCCTTGGTGAATGCTATGCAATTTAAAGGAGATGGTTATACTCACTGTGAAGGTGAGGATCGAGATTCATTGTTGATAACTCTATATTGTGACAAACTTGATTTGCTGTTTGTACTTTTTTCTTGGTTCGAAGCCCCTTCATGAATGTTTGTCATATGTCTGATAGAGGCAAGACAACATGCTATTCTCTGCATGATATTCTCTAACATGCTATTTTCTTTTTACCGTTCAGCTAGTAGGCCTGGAAGGTGCAATATTAACAACGGAGTTGGCATAAATCGCAGGATGGACATTCATACTCTGCATGTTTGGTTAATTTCTAAGCTCCTATTATGTTCTTCCCATCCTTTTGAAAATAATTCAAATTCTAAACGATGCTTTGAACAGGATATTGGAGATGCTAAATGCCAGTGTCCTCCAGGGTTTAAAGGTGATGGTGTCAAAAGTTGTGAAAGTGAATTCCCGAACGATTAGATATTATGTTTCGAGATCTTATTAGGAACTCAAACTCGTACATTCAAATTCTAGCAAACAGATATTAATATTTCTTTCATTTGTCATCTTGCAGATGTTGATGAATGCGAAGAGAAGAAAGCCTGCCAGTGCCCTGAATGTAGCTGCAAAAATACCTGGGGAAGCTACAAGTGCACTTGCAGCGGAGATCTTTTGTATATGAGGGACCATGATACCTGCATAAGTGAGTTGGTGGACCTAGGACTTACTCGGAACCTATTTTCTTTCGAGTCTATAACATACGGCTATTGTTTTGATGTCGACTCCTTTTTCTATCACAGGTAAGGGTACTGAAGTAAGATGAGCATGGGCTGCTGTTTGGATCATTTTAATCGGATTGGCAATGGCTGGTGGTGGTGCATATCTTGTTTACAAATACAGATTAAGGGTAAGTCAGTACATTGTATTATCAAATAAACCTATTTATGATTTCGACTTCTGGGCTGCATTGAATCCTTTTGATGGGGAGGCTTGGCTTGAAAATGTTGTGTTTCTTCTTGTAATGTTATTTTGTTACTTTTGCGGTCATACATGGACTCTGAAATCCGAGCTATAATGTCGCAGTACATGCCTCTGCATAGTCGAAGTGAAGTTCCAAACCATGCAAGTGAAGACCGTGCATGAACAAGAAACTCAAATATTTTGCAAGGGAGGGTGGTGGATGCGGTTGTTTTCATACCCTTGATTCAATTGAATTTCAAGCATGGATGTTATCGGTGTGTAAAATAGTCGGACAATAAAGAGATTCAGTTTAGAAGTTGGTCTTTGTACCTTGATAACTTAAGACCACAAGGGATACGAATGTACTACTCAACTGTGACATCTAAGAAATCTGATTTACAAAATTCTAAACCTCCAGGATCTTTTCCTCATAATTTGTGGCAAGTTGTGTAATGCATTCATTCCATTTACCGAGTTTCTTTTTTGTATTTTATTTTCAACTTTTAGAAGAGTTGAGTAATGAAAGGAGTGCATCGAGTGTTGAAACCCTGAGATTTGCACACACCGGTGGTTATTGTTTACAAGCTTTCTAAGAACATATTATTGAGTAGTTTACCTTTGTTCCATCGGGGACAAGATTCTGAAGAATTCCAAGTCTCGTAGTAGCCATTTCCCTTCTTTTCTGCAAAGGGGACAAAGAAAGAATGATTAATGATTGGTTTTGGGGATTTTGGAGATTTGCACTCTCCGATGGTCTTTGTTCCGTGCTTAACCACATGTCTCTTGAGATACACCTTCGATATAATATTTATTGTTAGCCTTGAGTGGCTGCTCTCTCGGAGGCTCTTGTTTTGCCCTTCAACTCCTGAGAAGCGTTTGAATGCTCATCTTCTGATCACCAATTAGTCCGGTTTTTCCCTTTGCGACCGTCGCCGGTCATAAAGACATCATTTTAATTCCTCTTTGACCTCGAATTTATCTGGTTCTTTTGGAGCCTATAGTATCACTGAATCATGATCATAATTATGTAATACAATAGGAGAAGATTATATTAGATTTATCAAATGGTTAAAAGTCTTTGAGCATATACTATCTTGTATTCAAGCAATATTTATAAAAAGAAAAACTAGAGATGCATATTTTAAAAAAAGAATAAATTTGGAGAAAAAAAAAGTAAAAATTATCTAAAAAATGATCTTAATTTTTTGTGTTGTATATAAAAATTTTAGTATATTTAATGAACTATTATTATTTTAACAAAGAATAAAATTGAAAGAATATACGTATTGTCTAGAAATCATCTTAATTTTATGTATTGTATTTTTTTTATATATTTAATGAACTATTATTATTATTTTTGGTTGCCCTCCCGTCTAGACGGGTTCACGTCGCACACATGATTTTGATGGGTGAGTCTCTCAACATAGATTTTCTGCATACACAAAGACTCGAACTCGAGATCTTACTCAAACAATATCAAACTGCTTACCACTTGAATCAACCCCTATAGGTAAAATTTGAGATGAACTATTATTATTTTAACAGAAAATAAAATTGAAAAAAATAAGAATTGTCTAAAAAGCATCTTAATTTTATGTATTGTATATAAAACTTTTAGTATATTTAATGAACTATTATTTTATAATGTAAAATATATAAATGGGTCCATGTTTATAAGATAATATTTTGTTGAATTCGTTAAAAATTATAAAATTGTCTTTTAATTATAAGATATTATTTTATTAAATCTCCAACTATTAAAGTTACAAAATGATCATTTAATTATCTATATGTTTCATACTCATCATTTTTTGTTAAAAAATTAACAGTTATCTTAGTTGGACGTTAAGCCGTTGATTATGATATGATAAAAAAACATTCCCCCGACTATATTACATTGTTTTGTTGAGTCAAGATATTATCGTTTAGCCTAGAACACTATCAATTTTTTAATGAAAGATAATAAATTTGAAATGTATAAATATTCAGGTGACTATTTTGTAAATTTTAATGGTAAAAGAACTCAACAGTGCAACATCTTATTCTTGATAACAAGTTGAATTCTATCGACACCCGTTTTGTCCCGTTTTTACTACTACTATTATTATTATTATTATTATTATTATTATTATTATTATTATTATTATTATTATTATTATTATTATTATTATTATTATTTGTTTTTGTTTTCAGGTTACAAGACCCAACCGGACCCAGAATAATAACCCAATCGAGCCCAGAATAATAACCCAATTGGCCCAACAGACCCGACCCTCAATTACAAGCCAAACCCGACCCAGAAGTAGACACTGCCCGGTACCTGAAGCCCAAAACTGGGCCCAATGTTAACCCTAATTTGCTAGGGTTTCTAAACCCTCTACCACTGCCGTCTCTTGCACCAACCCCCCGCCGCCGTTCCTGCTATCCACTGCCAGCACTCCACGTCACCGAATCCGCTCCAACACGCTACCTCCACTCCAACCCTTGCAAGGCAACCGCAACACGCAAAAAAAAAGTCAGGATCTCATTACAAACCACAAACAAAGACAGAGAAAAAAAGATGATGAAAGAGGCCTCATTTTTCACTGTAAAAAGGGGTTTAGTTCGAGTTTTAAGGAAAAAGGGAGAGTTCGAAAAATAAAAAAAAGATCTAAAGAAGGGAGGAGGATTCGGGTTTTGAAAAAATAGAACAAGAAAAGGGGGACTTTTCGGTTCTGGAAAACAAAAAATCAATTGAAAAAAAAGAGAGAAGAACTGAAACAAAGAAAAAACGAGAAAAAGGAAGAATTTTTACCTCTAGAACCCCAAAGATCCTTACATAACCGAAAGAATGATAAAAAGGAAGCAAATCGAGAAGCTTCAAGGTAGCCTATTTTTGGTGTTATTTTGGGGTTATTTTTAGGAGGTTTGAAAGAATATTTTTTAGGGAGCATGTGGAGGGTCATCGGACTCTCATCGGCCCCTCATCGGAGTAGTAGAGAGGCGGCCGACGGGGAGAACTTTCTCTATTGAGAAGAATGAAAAGGGGAGAGTTTAAGAATGGGATAAATTGCACAGAGAGAGGGGTTACAAAATGGAAGAGATTAGGTTAAGGTTAAGCCAATGTATGGCTTTAATTAATATTAGGGTAAAGTATAGTAATGGTCACTAAACTTTTTTAAAATTTTCATTTAGGTCCCCCAACTTTTAAAACTTTAAGTACAGTCTCCCAACATTTAGTCCGTTTGCAATATGGTCCCCCAACAGTTACGTCAGTGACCATATTGTAAACGGACTAAATGTTGAGGGATCATATTGCAAACAGACTAAATGTTAGGGGATTATATTACAAGTTTTAAAAGTTGGGGGACCTAAATGAAAGCTTTAGAAAATTTAAGTGAACATTACTATACTTTACCCTAAAAAAGACTAAAACACAGTATCCGTATAAGCGGAATATTAATTAACCCAGTCAACTTTAAATAGCAAAGTCTGCAACGTGCGCATCACGTCCAGTTGAGGATCGAGCTTCCGCTGCCATCCTTGCCAAAGATGGAAAACGAAACATAAACGTAAATCCAAGTTTTACTTCTTAAGTTTTCCAGATCTAGGAGGCATTGTTCAACAAGAAGGTAAATAGAGATTATATACTAATTCCTTTCACCTTCGTGCAAATTTTGGTGAGGGTTTACAAGAAAGATTCGGCTATTGTATGCTACGAGGTTTTCTTGGATATGCTCAAGACAACAAAGTGCAATGCATTTTTCTCATTGTAATGAAGGAAAGAAAGAGATAGAACTTTGATAAAGGAGAATTTTTTCGAGATGTTATGTAATGCAACCCTGCTAGAATTCAAACACAGAGCTGTCCGCCCGGCTTCAGACTTTTCTGCATCAGCACTCACTTGGAGATCCATTTTACTCCAGACTGCAAGCACTAATATTAATCAACCATAAAGGCACTCTAAACAACGTTTTCTTTGACTTTGAGAACATTACAAATGGCATTTATGGTTTCCATTGTGCCATTGAAGATTTCTCAAATGAGTTCAAGAAATATGAGTATGCCGGAACATTACATGTGCATCCTTAAATTCTTTGTTACTCAGACTCCAGTGTCAATGCCGGATACGGATAAGTATTTAACGTGGATATGTTCTTTTCTTTCCTTTTTTTCCTTCAATTTTTTCTATGCATGTTGAGGGCCATTGCACGATCATATCCCCATACCTATGTCTAACAATGGAATTTCACAAAAGAGTCGGAGCAACATAGATTAAATTGCATTATTTGTCACACGCAGAAAATGAATAAAATTAGGAAGAGAAGTCTGAGATAAATAGCAGGCAAAGACTGCATTACCTCGAGAACCAAGGTGGTAACGATTACGGTACAAACATTTCCATCGATGTTGACTTTATGACGTCTAACATGCTCAAGCAGTTGCTGTATGCACTCGCCTGGGTGGATAGACTCGCCAACTGGGGAGTCCCATAAATCGAAAGATTTCTCAACATCCTGCACAGCAATGTAAAACGCATAGATTTAGATCATTTCTTTTGGGTACAATAGAGAGCAAAGGCCTAGAGTTTAAGCTTATGTCTTTAAAGCACACTAACCTAATTAATTGCATTTTACAATCTAAGAAAGGTTCCAATTATCCAGAATAGAGATGAAATCCATGGTCCACAAAATGGTACTCCATTACTAGAAGAAACAGATTCATCATTAGGTATTTCTGCTCCAAAGTCAAATGCTTGGTCTACAAGGTTCTAACTTTGTCCAATAAACCATTTTTGATATGAAAACATGGTTGAATGCTTAAAAAAGACATGGTAAACCATGAATATGTTGATGAATTCTTGGATAAACAAACTCTTCAATGACAGTTCTACGAACTTTTATGATGGTATGGAAAATAAGTATGTTAAATACACCATAGTGCATTACCTCCACGAAAGCCTTTGGATTGGGGCAACGTTGCTTTTTAGATAATCGAAGTGTGCACTTAGCAGCATTGAGACCATCTCGAAGGGCAACAGCCTTAAAAAACTCCAGTAAGTTCAATCGATCTGCCCCAGAGCACGACCCGAAACCCGGCTAAGTTCGGGTCAGGTCGGGTATCGGGGTAAATTTCGGAGATTTTTTCGAATTCGAGTTCGGGGCAAGGTATCTCCGCCCCGCCCCGATTATATATATAATATTTTATATTTTTATATTAATTATATATATAATATTTTATGAAAACGGTTTTTCTCGGGATCAGGTCGGGTTCGAGTTCTCGGGATCGGGTCGGGTTCGGGGACGGGGCAAAAAAATCTCCGACAAGACGTCCCGATAAAAAATCCGACGGGGAACGGGATGAAGACGGGGATGAGGATTCATTTCGGGGACGGGGGAGTAAAACCCGCCCGTTGCCATTCCTACCCCAGAGAGTTCAGCTGTCATGCCCACATCAAGTAAGATAACATGAGGCCTTGAACTAAAGAGTATTTCCAGTATGCATGTCCGCATGAACAAGATGCATGCCCGCATGAACAAAATTATCTGGAGAGGAAAAAAAGGAACCCCATAAGTTTAAACCCAATCTTTAAAGGGTAAAGTATCATTGAACTTTTTTAAAGCTTTCATTTAAGTCCTTCAATTTTTAAAACTTATAATACAATCCTCCAACATTTAGTCCGTTTGCAATATGGCCTCCCAACAGTTACGTTGGAGATCATATTATAAACGAACTAAATGTTGAGGGACCATATTACAAATAAACTAAATATTGGGAGATTATATTATAAGTTTTAAAAGTTAAGAAACCTAAATGAAAGAATTAGAAAAGTTCAGTGACCATAACTATATTTTACCCTTATTATTATTTTTTAGAACAATACTGCCGTGCGTGGCCTTTGGGCTAACAGAAATCCATGGTTTTCGGCTGTGGGATATTTACTTATAAAGGGTTCGATCTTTTGTTATATTTTAATTTTGACGTCACGTGAAGTTTTGTTTTGTTTTGAGCTTTTAGTTCCTCAACGTTTATATTTTAGTCTCCATAATTTATGTGTTGGTCTTTATTTTAATTTCTAGCATGTAATTTTTAATATGTTCATTTTAATCCTTGTTTATTTTAGAAATTATTATGAATGATAATGATTTATTAGCATGCTTAGCCCTCATTCTTTTAACATGTTATGATTTAATCCTCATTTTGAATGGTTTAAATTTGTTTTAATCCTTATACTTTTCATTGTTTTACTTTATTCTTTTATATATGCATATTTATGTATTTATGAAATACCTTATATTGTATATGTATTTATTTCATTTATATTATTATTTTTTAAAATACTATTTTTATACACACGCATATATATATATATATACATGTTAGCATTTTTTTATATAAGATAATTATTTCTATCCTAAGTTAAAATATTTATAAAAACATAGGAAATTTTTATATATATTACTTTTTATGAGTTTTAAATTTATGCATACTCTATATTATTAATATTTGCTTATTAAGTGTATTATATTTTGATAAATAATATTGTGTGTGTGTGTATATATATATATTAATTATGTTATTATTTTTATGCATGCTATGTATGTAAATATGTAATTTGGGTGCATATCAGTTTAGGTTCTATTTTAATTAATTTGCATGATACTCTCATAAGTATTTCTTGACTCGAATCAAAATTATCTGACTAAGGGTAATAATCATTCATTTTAATATTATCTTAAAGTGTCTGTCTTAACGTATGAGAAAGTTACTTTTGATAGTTTTAAAATGAAAGTTTATCCCATTAAGTGACACGAAAAAAATTTGAATCCATTTTAAAATATGGGGATTGAGAAAAAGATAATGTTCTTTTAATTAAGTTTACCGAGAAAAGATTGTTAGATCAAATCTAGAGTCTCGTCTCGATGTATTTAAATAATTGAACATCCTTATTCTCATTAAAGATTGGTAAAATAAATAAATAATAGTACTTGTTTGATGTGTGCTTTTAATTTGTTTTATTTTTGCATGTATTTTTAAATGGGTTTTCAAAATAGTAACACTCGAATCGATATTAAAAGTAATAATATCTTTTTATTTCGGTCGGAGAAATAAATGATTGCTTTAAGGTATGAGATGTCATTTATTCTTGATTGGAAATCATTAAATATTATCGCTTTCACTCGAACCAATATTGAATTTTAAATACGAAATAGTAATATCTCTTCATTTCGATTGGAATAATAAATGACTTTTTTAAGGCATAAAAGGTCATTTATTCTCGACTGAAAATAATTAGATATTATCATTTTCTCTTTTAAAATTATTTTGGGTGTTGTTATTTTGAATTAATAATGAACTTTAGAATGAAATTTTAATATTTCTTTATTTCGATTGGAGTAAGAATCGATTGCTTTAAGGTATGAGAGATCGATTCTTCTTGATAGGAAATAATTAAATATTATCATGTTTCATCCAAAAATTCAAAAAATATTTTTTTTGAACTAAGTTTTGATATAAAAATTATGGAAAAATGTTTTTGGACTTAAATTAATTTTTTTTCAAAATTTTCAAAAATAATTCAAAGTCCATTTTATTGGAATTTAAATAAAAAAATATTGTATGAATAGTATCGATATTGTACGAATAGTATCGATACTGTGTGAACAGTAATGAACAGTACCGATACTAAAAAACATCAAATGCAAAATGAGTATTGATACTGCTACAGTCGAATCAAGCCCAACAGTCAAAAATTTAAATATTATAAAGGTAGTACCGATACTACTTGTTCTGGGCAGTTTTATTTTACAAAAAATGAATCTCCAAAGGCTCCAAAACATCCTCAATGACTAGATACGACTTCAAAGTCATTTCAAGCTATAAAAACAAGCTGAGGCCACTTGAAGAAGATAGAGAACAACTATACAAGCAATCAAACACAAAAGAAGAGTTTTTCATTCTTATTTCATCTTTCTCTTGTAAATATTTATGTTCTTGTGAACTTAATTCTTGTAAACACCTACCTTAGAGAGGTTTTCTTATTTACATTTCCTTTCATTGTAAAGGGGTTTTGGTTATAGCTTAGCCTGCTAAAAGCTAGGGAAAGGTTCTAGTTTAGCCCGTGAAAAACTAGGGAGTTTGTAAAGGTTATCTCTTTGTCCTATAAAAAGAAAGAACAAATTAGTGAATTTGTTAGAAAATCCTTGGTGAGGAGCTGAGGTAGTGAATGTAGACTTGGTTGAGAAGTAGAACCACTATAAATTGATGTAAAATTTTCTATCTTTCAATCTCCTTACTCTTTAAACACAAAAACTGACCCGACCCCTCTTGGCGAACCCCTTCAGTTGTCGATTCGAGTTTTCGTAAAATCCCAACAATTGGTATCAGAGCTTGACTCGTTAGAAGGCTTCACATCCTTGAGACGATCCTCGAAGAAGCTCTACCGATTCTCGATGCAACCAACAAAGAAATGTCTTCAACCTTCAGTGCCTATTACATTGAAGATTCATACATTCAAGATTCACAACCGGTCAACAAGTCACTCTTCTTCAATAGAGCAAAATATGCCTATTGGAAGAATAAGATGAATTTTTTTATTCAAACGTACGATCTAGGAGCTTGGAACTCAATCATGAAGGGTTACTCCACTCTACTCGGTGAGTACGACGATTGGAGTAATGAAGAAAAGAAAAAGTTCCAGCTTAATGCTAAGGCTATGCACATTCTCTTTTGTGCTTTAGGCCTTGATGGATATGGAAGAATCTCATATTGTTCCAATGCCAAAGAGATTTGGGATAAGCTCCAAGTCACTCATGAAGGAACCAACGAAGTGAGGGAAACAAAGATAAGTCTTCTCAACTATAGCTACGAGAATTTTAAGATGAAACCTGATGAAGACATCAAAGCTATGACGGATAGATTTTCTGTGATTGTCAACGGTCTCAAGGGATTTGGAGAAGTAATCCCTAATGAGAAGCTTGTGAGGAATATGATCTACTATCTTCCTAAGTAGTGGCAATCAAAGAAGACGACCATTATCGAAGCTAGAGACCTAAAGTCTCTCACTCTCGACGAAATAATTGGTTCCCTTCTCACTCATGAGTTGATGGTGAAGGAAGAGGAAGAAGGCGAAGAGAAGAAAAACAAGAAGAAGAAGGAGGTAGGCATTGCCTTCAAATCCACTAATGAAAGCTATCAAGATTCAAGTGATGAGGTGGATGAAGACGATGATGAACAATAAGATGTGATGGCCAAGCTCTTCAAAGAGTTAAAGAGATTCATGACTTCCAAGGAAGTGAAGCATGAATTAACCAAAAAGAATAGTCTCCCGGTGTGCTTCAATTGTCAAAGAACGGAGCATGTCAAGTATGATTGTCCCCTTCTAAGAAAAAAGGGATCATCTAAGAAGAAGGCATTTGTTGCAGCTTAGAGCGATGAAGATGACTCCAATGATGATGATGAAGTAGTCAACCTATGCCTCATGGCTAACGAAGAAGAATTCGAGGTATCTTCTAACTCAAATGAATTAAATTCATGTTCTTTTGATGAGTTACAAGATGCTTATAATGTGTTGTATTTGGGATTTGAGACCATGAGTTCCAAATATAAGAAATTAATTTCAAAACTTGAAAATAATTTGGCTTTGAAAGTAAAAGTTGATTTTGAAAATCAAAATGAAATTTTGCAAAATAATTTAGAGCTTTCAAAAGTCAAAATCAATGTTTTAGAAAAAGAAAATTTTGATTTAAAAGTTAAGCTTGAAAGCTTAACAAAATAAAAAGAATTAATTTCTAAAAACAACACATTATGTTTAAAAATGACAAAATGCTCACATTGTCATATTCATGGTCATTTGGAACATACTTGTCCTATAAAGAAAAGAAAATCTTTTAAAATTAGACAAGTATGGGTTCCCAAGGGAACAAGGGGCATGGAAACGAACATTCAAGGATCCAAAGCAATTTGGATACCAAAATATACTTAAATGTCTCTTGTAGGAGTGTGGGAGCAATGGTGATGAAAGTAAAGATATTCAAATGCTTTTGATTTTGGTTATTTGGTTGCTCATTTGAATTTATACATACATGAGTTTTGATTTTAAAATTATTTTTATTTTTTTAATCTCATGTAAGTTAAGAGGAAATTGTGATGAACATTTTAAAGTTTTAATGATTTTAGTTCATCATAATGAATTTTGGTCAAAATTGGTTTTAAATGAAAATGATATCTCTCTAACAATTGATATCAACTTTTCAAATACTTTGATTTTATAAATTTTAAATTTTTGACCTAAATTTGAATGTTTATGCATGTGGTTTAAATGAAAATGATAGCTCTCTAACAATTGATATCAATATTTTTGTAATGCATAACATTTTTGGAAAACTTTATGCATATGGACTTAATTTCAAAATTTGATATTAAATAAAGTATTTTAGACTTTGATATATTGAATTTCATGTGCTACTAACATGTTTGTTATTCTTTGTTGAAATTCAATATTGTTAAGTGTCAAGTTTTTAAAGCTAAATTTTGTTTGGAAATGCACTTATTGAGGGGGAGCTTTGATTTTTTCAAATGTTTTTTAAATGTCAAATTTATCACTTACTCTCCAAAGTTATTTTAGAACTTTGAAGATGAATTATTTTTGATATAACAAAAAAGGGGAGAAGTTATGGTTTGAAAAACTCAATTTCTTAATGAAAAAGGGGAGCTTAACATTTTCATATATTTTCTAAAAAATTGGTAACAATTGATATATTTTTCGTTAAACATTTTATTAAGGGTGAGTTTTGCCATAAATTGTTTTTCAAATGTTTTGTAATATCAAAAAGGGGGAGATTGTTGAACTAAGTTTTGATATAACAATTATGGAAAAATGTTTTTGGACTTGAATTGAATTTATTCAAAGTTTTCAAAAATAATTCAAAGTTCATTTTATTGGAATTTAAATGAATAATATCATATGAATAGTATCGATACTGTGTGAACAGTAATGAACAGTACCGATACTTAAAAACATCAAATGCAAAATAAGTATTAATACTGCTACAGTAGTATCGATACTGCTACAGTAGAATCAAGCCCAACGGTAAAAAATTCAAATATTACAAAGGTAGTACCAATACTTATTGAAGTAGTACCGATACTACTTGTTCTGAGCAGTTTTATTTTGCAGAAAATGAATCCCCATCGGCTCCAAAACATCCCCAACGGCTAGATACGACTTCAAACTTATTTCAAGCTATAAAAACAAACTGAGGACACTTGAAGAAGATAGAGAACAATTATCCAAGCAATCAAACAAAAGAGAAGAGTTTTTCATTTTTATTTCATATTTCTCTTGTAAATATTTTTGTTATTGTGAGTTTAATTCTTGTAAACACCTACCTTAGAGATGTTTTCTTATTTATATTTCATTTCATTGTAAAGGGGTTTTGGTTCTAACATAGCCTGCTAAAAGCTAGGGAAATGTTCTAGTTTATCCCGTGAAAAAACTAGGTAGTTTGTAAAGGTTATCTCTTTATCCTATAAAAAGAAAGAACAAATTAGTGAATTTGTTGGAAAATCCTTGGTGAGAAGCTAAGATAGTGGATGTAGACTTAGTTGAGAAGTCGAACCACTATAAATTACTGTTCAATTTTCTATCTTTCAATCTCCTTACTCTCTAAACAAAAAAACCGACCCGACCCCTCTTGACGAACCCCTTCGGTTATCAATTCGAGCTTCCGTAAAATCCCAATAATTTTTGTTAGGGATCTTAAATTAAATTAGACTCGAACTCGTAAATTTGATCGCGAAGATGACTAATTAATCAACTAGGTACCGATTTCGGGCGCTATGGGGTGCTAATCCTTCCCCACACGTAACCAACTCCCGAACTCGAATCTTGGTAACATATATCGCAAGTTTGTTGTTTTAATTAAAATTAATATTTTATTAAAATGGAAAATACTTTTTTGGGTACCCAATCACACCCTGATCAAAGATTGGTGGTGACTCCTCGAACCACATTTTATCGTTAACCGATCATAAAAATTATTTCAAAACGAGACCCACATTTTCCCACTTCAGAGAAAATCGTTTCGACAAATACTTTACCGTATTGTATATTTTCATTGGGTCTTTAAGAAATTTTCTTAAAATTATTATATTATACATTTAGCAAGGCTATTACTTTATCCCTTAGTGTCACGGGGATAGACTACTACTAAAATGCTCGTGCGGCCTTAGTCACATTCTTAGTTGAATCGACAGTTAAGTAACTCAAACGCTTAAATAAAGATTGATTAAAGTAAAGAGGAAACAAACAAAAGAAATGGAAAATAAAGATATGGGCGTTCAAAGTAAAGAAAAGAGAGAATGACAGAATGCTAACTTGAATTCCTCAAAGTGATGATGATAAATGAAGTGCGGAGAGCCTTCTTTTATAGTTGGAGTCCCCTACATCCAACAATTACAATTGAATTACATCAATGGTTCAGAAGAAAATATATTCTATCTAAAACTCTATTTTCTATCCCTTTTAAATGGATAATTATAAGAGATAATTGTGAGGTATATCTACAAGATAAATAAGGAATTATTGTGCCTTATCTCTTCATCCAAATGAGTGAGTCAGCTCCCCTGGGTCTTTTGGAAACTCTTCTGGATCTTTTGGAAGGCCCAAAATGTGGCAAAGAAAACTTTTGGCAGCCTTGATCACATTTCCTTTGATCTTGGGCTTACGGTCTGTAACATTCTCTCCCACTAGATCTAGCGACACCCTCGTCGCGCGGCTAGAATGGAACTGGTCAATCTCCTTTTAGAATTGCTGCAAGGCCTTGGCAGGCTCCCAACTCCCCTCACTCACGGGAAGTCCCTTCCATTGAACAAGGTATTCATGCCTTGGGATATATCCCACTGTTCTAATGGCTCTTTATGCGTGAATGGCTTCAACTTCTTTCTCATATGAAACCTTCACTCTGAATGGCGTTCAATGCAACTTTCCTCGATCCGTGTCCTACTTATCCTGATGAAAAGACTTCAACAAACTCACGTGGAACACAGGATGAGCTTGGATGGTCGATGGTAACTCCAACTTGTAGGCCATGGTGCCTATTCATTTCATAAATTTGAAGAGACCCTTGTATCTTTGCACAAGCTCATTATGGTTCAGGTTGTGCAAGATCTCAATCAAATTGGCAAGGACTAGATCGTCAACTTCAAAATTCACGTCTCAACGCTTTTGATTAGCCCACTTATTGGTTCGCTTCCCTCCTTGTGTAAACAAGTGCAGACTAAGTCATCATGGTTCTCTTGCCACTCCTTGGCAAATTGGTATGATGTTGGATTCGACCCTCGGTATCCGGTCATAATCGCATTTGGTGTGAGCGGCTATTGCCTGGTCACAATCTCAAACGGGCTTTGATTGGTTGCTTCACTTCACTTCAAATTATAAGAAAATTGGGCCATATCTAGTAACTTCGGCCAGTCATGTTACGTGGCACTCACATAGTGCCTTAAGTAGATCTCAACGAGTGCATTCACTTGCTCGATTTTCCCATCAGTTTGCATATGGACACTCGTCAAGAAGTTCAAGTATGGTCTCATCAACTTGAACAACTCCATTTAAAACCTCCTAATGAACCTTGTGTCCCTATCACTGATGATCATCTTTGGAACAGCCAAGTACTTCACCATGTACTTAAGGAAAAGACGAGCCTCCTCCTCGATTGGGTACACTTTAGATGCTGGAATAAATGTTCCATACTTGGAAAATCAGTCAACAATGACCATGATGCTCGAAAATCACTCTGAAACTAGTAAACCGACTATGAAATCCATGGAAACACTTTCTCATGGTCTCTCCAAGATCGACAATATCTGTAGTAACCCACCTGGTCTCTTCTGCTCAATCTTATCTTGTTAACACACAAGGCAAGTCTTCACATAGGCCTCAACATCAATGCCCATGTATGGCCAATAATAGAGCTCTGCTATTAAGGCTAAGGTCTGGTGAATCCCCGGATGTCCCTCTCACTTCGAATCATGGCATTCCCTTATGAGCACTTTCCGTAATCCCCCAAATTATGACACATAGATTCGGTGTTCTCGGGCATACATGAGCTCCTCCTCAAAACAAAACCTTCATTTTGCCTTCCTTGGTAAGTTCCTTTAGTGATTTCGCCATAGGATCATGTGATAAGCCCTCTATAACACGTTCTAGCATTGGTCCCTCCAACAAGATCACCATCCCGCTAATGTACCTTCGACTTAAGGCATTGACAACATAACTTATTTTCCCTATTTTGTGCTCCAAGGAAACATCGAATGCGACAAGAAACTCTTACCAACAAGCCTACTTCGGTGACAACTTCTTATGTGTCAGGAAGTAACTGTTGGCAACATTAAGCGTGTACACCACCAACTTTGACCCAAGCACATAATGTCGCCATGCTCATAGAAAATGGACAACCGCAGTAATCTCCTCCTCATACATCGTGTATCTCCACTCAGCATCTTTGAGCTTCCAGCTCTCAAAAGTAACCTGATGTTCCTCTTGCATAAGGACCTCACCAATCGCCACATCGAATTCATCAGTGTAAATCTCAAAGGGCTTGTGTAATCTGGAAGCACAAAGACCAGCTCACTCACTATTGTGAACTTGAGTTCGTCAAAGGCTTTCTGACACTCCGGTCCCCAATCCCACACCTTGGTCTTCTTCAACAACTCGATCAATGGTGTGGCTATTTTGGAGTAATCTTTGACAAGCCTCCGGTAGTAATTAGCCAACCCCAAGAATGATCTTAAATCCGTTACATTGGTTGGTGCTTCCCACTCTTTAACGGCCTGAATCTTGTCCCTATCTATCTTGATCACGCCACCTCCAACAATGTGGCTGAGGAACGGAAATTCCTTTTGAGAAAATGAGCACTTTCCCTCCTTGAAATAGAGCCTATTCTTTCACAAGACCATGAACATCTTCCTCAAGTGTTCAACATGATCCTCCAATGTCTTGCTATAAGCCACAGTATCATCTAGGTATACTACAATGAACTTTTCAAAAAAGGGTTGTAGTACCTTGTTCATCAACGTACAAAAAATGGCAAGAGCATTCGTGAGGCCAAAAGTCATCACAAGGTATTCATATAAAATGTACCTCATCACACAAATTATCTTCGATTCATCTCCCTCGGTTATCCAGACTTAGTAATAGCCCGATCGTAAATCCAACTTAGTGAACCACCTTGTATCACCAAGTTAATCAAAACAAATCCGCAATGAGAGGAATCAGATTCTTATTCTTCACCGTGAGCTTATTCAAAGCTCAGTAGTCGATGCACATGCAAAGTGACCCATCGTGCTTCTTTTGAAACAACACCAGAGCACCGTAGGGTGACTTGGAAGGTTGGATGTAACCAACATCAAGAAGATCCTTCAACTATATGTACATCTCCTATAATACCCCAAACTTTGTCTAGTGACTAAAATATAATTTTTGAAAGTTTAGTGGCTAAAGTATAAACTTTGAAAAGTATAGGAACTAAAATTGTAATTTTTAAAAGATATATATTTTAGCCTGTAAATGAATAGTTTGGATTAAAACAGAGATTTTAGTGGGAATCAGATTTTTGGTACGGGAATTTTGTTAAAAGCTATAAAGCAGTAAAGTTCGGTATTGAAATCGAATATTCAGATTGAATTGGAATTTTACGAAAATTTGAAGGATGTTATAAAATAGTTGGAAATATTATTCATATATTTTAGAAAAGTGAAATTTAACATGGATTAATGGAATTAAGGTCGATTTTCCATGTTAAGCCAAAATTTTGGAATTAGGTGACTAAATTGCAATTTTCAAAAATTGCAAGGACAAACATGAAAACTCAGAATTAAGATATTTTTTATGGATATTATGAGGTAAGGGATGATGTCATAGAGTGGAAAAGTTGTAGTTATGGAGTTTCATTAATGGCAAAAATGGAATTTCCTATTAAATTGAATAAAAAAATTCAATAATAATGATATTTAGCAATGTGTTAAGGCTAATTAACATCAAAATTTTCAAGAAACGTTGAGAATTTTCAGCAAAAACTCTCCAGGGGGGGCGAAAGTTTCAATTGTTCAAGGTAAGAATTTTTAGTTTGATTTTTGGTCCATTTTTACTAGAATTTTAAGTTAGCTTATTAAGGATAAAATAACATACATGAAATTCTCTTTCATTTGGCATAAAAAATCTTCATGTTTCATGCTCAAGTTGGTAAGATATTTATGAAGGGGAAGTGTGATTTTTATGATTAAATATTGATTCTTGATATTAGAAGTGTTGTAAGAATTGATAAAGAACCTAAAGATGAAAATTAATGAAAACAGTTTAGATTTTTGAATCTGGCAGTGAGTTTGAAAATTCACCAGAAATTCTATAAAAATTATTTGGAGGTAATTTTTATATATTGTGTTCGTATATCAATCTAGTTTTGTTTAAAAGAAACGGAGATCAATTTCAAGTTGTATACAAAAAGATATGAATTTGTAACCGAGGAAATGTTAGAAAAATGGGCAGCAGATTCTGCACAAAACAGATTCTTTCGGTCAACTTAGAAAATTCACCATAAATTGTATAGAATGAATTAGAAGGATTTATTTATATGGATAGATTCTTATTCGAGTATAGTTTTCAATGGAAGAAACGGAATTAAATTAAAGTGTGTGTATCAATACAAAATATTGATTCTTTAAAGGTAGTGCAAGTTGTCTGAATATGAAAATTTTAGAATTTACGTTGAAATGGATTAGAAGATGAAGAGTAATGTTTAAATGTTGAGTATATTTTTGGATGCTTGGAATTGAATTTAAATGTTAAGAGACCATTTTGAATAAATTGGAAATGTTGAGAAGAATTCTAAAAGAATTCATTTTAAAGGTTAGATGGTGGAATTTGAAAGGTTCCAAAACTTTGGGGACTTGTTTGCAAGTTCTTAAATGAAGAAGTATTATTTGAGTATATTATTTAATGCTGGAAAATTTATTAGTATGCTAAATTTTGAATTAAATATTGAATTGAGGTTGAATTACAAATTTATAAAGTTAAGTGTTGAAAATCGAAAGTTTAGGAAAGTTTGAGTTGAAATTTATAATGTTTTGAATATTGAAGAATTGATTTGGGTATTTTATTCAAGTGCTGGAATTTTAGTAATTAATGTACAATTATCATAATGGTGAAGGACCATTATGAATTAAAGGAAAAGTTGAGTTGAATTCTAGAAAAAATTTAAAATATGTGGTTTGATTTTATAATTGGTAAAAGTTGAAGAATCATGTTGGGAATAATTATTTATGAAATTGAATAAGTGTTTCGATAAGTTTTAAGTTATAATGGAGTTATGAGTTTGGTTGATATCAATTTTATTTTATAGATTTTCAAATGTTAAAATGAGCTTATATTAGTACCATACTAATATGTAGTTCAAAAAAATTTTGTGTTATAATTTGGTGTTGTCAGACTATGTTAAATCATGCAATCCGAACGATTCGAAAGGAAATGACAAAGCTCATGACTAGGATTATTATATACAAATTATGTAGTGAGGATAAATACGATCAGTAAGGATAAATATTATTGTCTCACTAAGTTATACTTAGCGCGTGATGATTTTCATGCGTATGTTCTAATAAGGATAAATACGATCAGTAAGGAGGTATCAGAGCATTTTTTTGGAAAGACATACATATCATCAGTATCAGTAAGATGTCTATGATGTTTCTTTTGACTTATAGTGGCATGTATAATTATGTTAGTGATTTCTATTTATTGTATTTATTTTTAATAATCTGTAATAGTAAACTAGAACTATTTTAATTTATTTTACTTGGTTTAGTTTTATCAGTATCTATGTATGAAAAGAATATATTACGTTATTAGGTTTTTAAAAGTTTTCATGAAAAGACATGATTTAATAAAATTACTGATTAACAAAAGAATTTATAGTAAACTAGAACTATTTTAGTTTATTTTACTTGGCTTAGTTTTATCCGTATCTATGCATGAAAAGAATATATTACGTTATTATGTTTTTAAAAGTTTTCACGAAGAGACATAGTTTAATAAAATTACTGATTAACAAAAGAATTTATTTTCCAGTAACAAAGAAATAAATTATAAGTTGATGTATACTTTAAAAAGAGATTTTTAAAGTTACAATAAGAGTGTTTTCAAATAAACAAATTGTTAGGCATTTTCAGTTAAGAAAATGTTTTTAATTTGATGTGACATTTTTTACTCATGTATCGAGACGTATACGAGTTAAGCGTGTTACATTTATTGATATTAGAGCTGCAGGTTTAGCCGATTCTCGGTCTAAACCGAACCTATGTTATATCAGAAATATGTATATGCCATTAGGATGTCGAAATTACTGATCTGGTATGGTCTGATGATTTTATTTATGATGCTGCTCCTTACTAACGTAAATTTGTACTTTTATTTATATGTCGGGTTTGGAAGATATAAGAAAATCCACCGAACAAGAGGAAATAGTAACAAGGTAGAATATGTACCTCAACGATAGGGAACACAGACACATCAGGTTCAGTGCCAGTGATGATAAGGTGCTCCCTCACCATCTCGTCTCCTCATAGGATAAGGTGCTCCCTCACCATCAATTACCTTTAAAATTTTCAAGTTTCCTTTAATTTCCAACTAACATATTGTTTTTATAATAGATTGTGAGATTGTATGATGCAAGTGCCGACTCATTGCGAGGAGAGTTCCTGCACGGTGGGCCCGTGCTCGATTGTTGCTTCCATGATGACTCCTCTGGGTTCAGTGCCAGTGATGATAATACCGTTAGGAGGTTAGTTAATTAGCTTTGGATTTTGCCTTCATTTTTTCTCTCTTTGGTTCTCGAGAATGTTTGGTAAAATGAATTTTGTAATCAAGCTTAAAATGGAGCTCTTAGCTTTGCAGGATAGTGTTCAGCCATGGAAAGGAGGATATTTTTGGTAGACATGATTTTCCTGTGCGATGTATAGAGTATCTTATGCAGCAGGTTGGTTGAAATAACAAATCTTGTCTCATTTAATTCATTGGTTTATTAGTACGAATGTCAAGTGTTTTTCCTGAAGCTCGACATAGTTTCCTGAATGTTTCTGGAGGGATTGACGCTAGCTGAATCATAATTCAATGATTTTTAGCCACAAATTTCACATCGATCTCATTGTTTATGAGTTAACTTTTAAGTTTTGAGGGTTAGAATAGTGTCATGCCAATGATACGGATTACATCTTGGGAATGTACTAAACATGGTATTGGGTGCTTTTTGTTTTATTTAAGAAGATATCTGGTTTCTTAAAGTTTCATTCTGTCTGTTACAGGACAAGGTATCACAGGCAGTTGGGACAAGACCTTGAAATGTTGGGACCCAAGAGGAGCAAGTGGCAAGGAGAAAACTCTTGTTGGCACGTACCTGCAGCCTGAACGAGTTTACTCATTATCTCTTGTTGGAAATCGCTTAGTTGTGGCAACTGCAGGAAGACATGTAAATGTTTATGACTTGCGAAATATGTCCCAGCCTGAGCAACGAAGGGAATCTTCATTGAAACTAGGTGTGTGAGATGTTATCCAAACGGAGCAGGTAATAGTCATAACCTCTAAAAGTAATAATCTTTAAATGAAGGGTTAGATTTTTAGACGTGTGGTCCATTCGTTCTACTTGGTAAAATTTCTTCTCTATGTAGGATATGCTCTTAGTTCAGTTGAAGGTCGGGTGGCAATGGAGTTCTTTGATCTTTCAGAGGCCAGTCAAGCCAAAAAGTACGTATAATTCTTTTCCTTTTAGCAGTATACCTTGTGGTTATGCTCCCTATGTGTATAACATAAACTTTGGAACTGTTCATCAGCTGATCCTACCTGTTTTTCATTTTCTTTTGCTTCATTTAAGTGGCTATTCTGGATAATCTGTAAATATGCCTTTAAGTGCCATCGGAAATCTGAGGCTGGCCTGGACAATGTATATCCAGTAAATGCCATTGCATTTCATCCTGTGTAAGTTTTTGACACAAGTCTTCAACTTCTTATATATGCTAAGATAGCATATTGCCTATATGAAGTAGCATGTTGGCGTTGTCCTTAATTATAATAAATGCATATTGTCTGAGAGTATTTTGGCTGTTTCTATGATTAGCTGGTATGGACATATGACAATTAGTAATTTGAAAATTAGATACACATGTGATGTGGAAGTCTGCAAGATACATTGGTATTTTTTTTCTCTTATTTGAATACTGCTGAGAAATAAATAAATTGCAAAATCTGTGTTGCTAGTAATATCCTACATTTTAGCATTTAAGACATGAGGTTACAGTTTGTTGGTAATGCTTTTGAGTTAGGCTCAAGAGATTCTTTCTGGGAGCTTGAAAATAATTAATATCGTCTTTGAATTTCGACGCAACTATGGTACATTTGCAACTGGAGGATGTGATGGTTTTGTTAACGTGTGGGATGGAACAATAAGAAGAGGTTGTATCAGGTTAGTGACTGGATTGAACTGCACGTTATTCTACAGTGGAAAAAATGCAGATAGTTCACCACTACTTTCAAATTATCTTT
The DNA here is from genome assembly GCF_006381635.1 of Hibiscus syriacus. Lineage (NCBI taxonomy): Eukaryota > Viridiplantae > Streptophyta > Magnoliopsida > Malvales > Malvaceae > Hibiscus > Hibiscus syriacus. The sequence goes on from NW_024062162.1 coordinate 710,131, forward strand.
TACAGTATTCGAAGTACCCAACAAGCATTGCAGCTCTTTCGTTCAGTAGAGATGGGCGGCTGTTGGCTGTGGCATCAAGTTACACGTTTGAAGAGGGAGATAAACCGTAAGACCCCCTACACTGTAATCGAACATGAAAACCTCAAAGTAAACCATGTATATCAGACATATCGACCTCTAATATCTGATCCGTTTCTTGTGTGCAGACATGAACCGGATGCCATCTTTGTACGAAGTGTAAATGAAATCGAAGTCAAGCCAAAACCAAAAGTGTACCCTAACCCTCCAACATAGCCAAATAAGGATATTTTTATAATTTGTGGTAATTTGAGACGTAATATGTTAAATACTTGTTACGCTTCAGTGAATGGTCTAGACTTAGAGTGTTCTTAGGTTGTGCTTGGTTGAGAGGATATTAGAGGTAGTTGCTTATAGCACGTGGAGCTTGAGTCTTGTAGAAGGCAGAGTTGTTGAGCTGTTAGTGTTAGTTGCTGAGCTATTATGAAATGGTTATGGTTTGTTAGGATTAACAACATCTGTTAGAGCTAGTTTCTTGAATACTTTGGCTGTATATAAGCATGATGTATGTGTGTAGTTAAGGCATCAATAAAACTCTATATTCGTTGGTGTAAGTAATCCAATATGGTATCAATCGTTGGTGGCCCTGGTCTTTCATTGTTTGGCTTCTGCTGCTTGACGGTTGCAGAAATGGAGTTTCCCGCCCAAAGCTCAAAGACTTTCTCCCATAAGAAAGTCAATGTGATGCTCAATGAAATGAACTTCCTTCTTTGGAACCAGCAAGTGTTATTGACGGTTCACAGCCATCGGCTGGAACGATTGCTCACTGGTGCAATCTCTACACCACCAGTGTAACACCCCCAACTCGTATCCGACCCGGATACGAGTCCGAAGTGTCACATTGACTTTTTAAACATGTATTCGTATAAAATAGTGGGTAATTTAAAAACTTTGATAACATTTAATTTATTTCAAAGCGTTTTACAACAGATATCAGAGTTCATACCATTTATATCTTTAGACTACATGCCAACTACACTCTGTAAACAATACATACATTTTCTGATCTGACATTTGGTAAGGAAAACTGACCTGTCTTGCTCCGCATTACTCTTTACTCTTCTCGAAACCTACGCGTGAAACAATCACACGCTAAGTCGAAGACTTAGTGAGGCATAACAACTTACAATGCACTTCTTAACATATATCAATACATGCATGTTCTGTTCTATCATGTTATACCAATTCCATGCATTCTTCGTATCATATAAAATCATATCAGATTAATTACAGTAAATACATACAGACATAATTCATCATTAACAGTTTATCATGTAATCACATACTTTTATTGTTAACCTTTTCAATCAAACGCTATACACACACAACATCATATGGTTCACGTAACACATTTCAAACCACTTATAACCCCATCGTATACATATCACATTCAGTATGCTTGTTTAATCACTTTATTAGCCCATGTACACTAGTGAGAACTTAAGGTATGTGAGTACATTGAGGTTGTGCACACATATGCTGTCACCACAGCTCGATCAATGTCCCGAAGGACCAGTCCATAGATTCCGAAGAACCTAGGTAATCAGTCCATATGTCCCGAAGGACATAGGTAAACAGTCCGTATGTTCCGAAGAACATAGGTAATCAGTCCATATGTCCCGAAGAACATAGGTAAACAGTCCATATGTCCAGAAGAACATAGGTAAACCCTCGACCCTTGGCATGCCAACTACCCCTAGCTCTCATATCACATAACATGGGCATTATCATTTATAACAGTTCACATTACTATCATATTCTTTCTCTTATAACCACTTATCCTTTCTTTTCAGTCACGTATCACATGTACGTGTAATCATTGATCTCATAACATATACTTGTTTTCACATATATATTCATATCATTTCACATATACACTTTCTATCACATGCCATATAAGCTCATAGCTTCTTTCACATTCTCATAGGATCACATAGTTCATATCTTATACTTTGTTTTCTCATGTTCACATATATCATGTCATAGGCTCATATTTTTCTCATGCAGTCACATAGTTCAGTTTCACATATGTTCATATATATACATTACATAGCACATACTTCTCATAACATTACATTCAAAAGCATGTTAACACATAATCATGCATACATACAATTCATGTCATTCATATACGTATAATCATATATTCATGCATTCTAACAGAGGAAATAGACTTGTCGCAAGTCTTGTTTCCATTTAGCACCATAAACTAATTAATATGCACTCACCTGGCCTCACTAGTCAATTCAAATCTCTTATCTTTCCCCTTGATCAATCTTACTTGCCAAACGTTCCGGAATTCTTTATGCGTAGAATCTACATAAATGTACATTTCGAGGTAATCATTAGATACCTACACCTTGTAATTGGATACTAGCAACTTAAACGAACTTATTAAACCAATATTCGCATTTTCCTTTAGGGGGAATCGGTTCCCTACCATGGGGGTATCGATTCCCTCAAGACATTCTGGAATTCTGTCGTTTGAAGGGGTATCGGTTCCCCTTGAATGGGTACCGATTCCCCTTGCCCAGAAATCATATTTTCAACCCGAAAATTACTTCATTTCCACTCAAAACCCTTCATATATCATCCCCTTTTCATTCTTAACTCTAGTATACATACTTAAACCAATCTATATTCATTTATTTCATCTTAAACCTCAAAATCCTATCTTCCATATGAGATTCAAAAATCATACCAAATTTTCAATGTGTTCTAATTCCAATTCTAACACTCCAAATCTCTTAATTTAACCATTGACAAGTCAAATTTAACTTCAAATTCTACTTATCAATTCTTTTCCAAAGTTTCATATAAAAACTCCAAATCTTTAATCTCTCTTAACCCCTCCATCATTTGTTTTTAAGATGATTTAAGCTTTCCTTAAGCTTAGTTATCACCTAATAATCAAAACCCAACCTTAAAATCAACAATTCATTTACAAACAAAGAACTTACCTTTTGAAGCTAGCACCACGTGAAGAAGAGAAATCAAGAAGAAGAAAGTTTCCAGATAGCTCTCTTCCCACGTGTATATAATTCCTTAAATGATCAAATGACCATTTTACCCTTTATTTCCTTTAACAATTACAAAATAACCTTCATCATATGCATCCAATAATCATAGAACTATTTCATTCTTCTATTTTAGTCATCAAATTATGAAACTTTACGATTTGATCACTAACCCGGTATTGAGGATGTTACAAATCTCCCCTCCTTATAAGAAAATTCGTCCTCGAATTTTCACTGCACATCTTAATAGGAACATATCTTCTAATGTTCTTATGTTGCTTCCCTGACTTACTCTTTCTTGTCATTGTCAGAAACTTACTTTTCAATCCCTTAGTTTTTCGACTATCTTTTTCGTTTATACCTTCATCTTCTGTTGTTTATCATATAAGCAATAACCAGTAATACCAATCCATTGTTGTCTTTTCTCTCATTCGATTCTGCATTTTTCCTTTGACCTTTCTAAAATTCCATATAATGTCACTCATCACGTTGACAGTAACATTCATCTCATCACTCTATATCAAAACTGTCCTCTGTACTTCCATATTTATCGTATCTGATTCTTTTAAATCAATCCCTTTCATTTCTTATACTTGTATTTTCCTTCCTGAAAGTTCCATGCAAATACTTATCTCTGTTTCTACATTATAGCTATCTGCTCAGAATATAAAATTATATTCAAATTCATATCATAATCAATTAACTCCACTATATCTTTCCTCCAATCTTATAACTCTAGCACCTTTACTCTGACAGCTAGATAATAACTTTGGTTCAGTCTAGGGCACAAGCCCTCTTATACCAATCATATACATTCTTTCCAATCTAAATTATCTTAACATTCGCTTACTCAACTTATCAATTTCACCTCTATTCTCATACATCCTGAAATTTCTTTTACTCAAACTCAACATTCTAACTTCCGGTGTCCTATAATCTGATCATCGATATACATATTCTCAAACTCTTCTTATCAATCCTCAGCTTTACTTAAATATACAAATTCTTACTTCCTTTTCCTTTACTATACCACATTACTATGATCCAAATATGCAACTGTATCCAGATCCATTGCAGATCTGGTTATCATATCCTGACAATATCTTATAATCTTATAATCTAGTACATTTTTATCACATACTCTAGTTAGCCAACGCTAACTCTTTCCATCTAAACTGCAAACCCTTATCATAAACATACTCTTGTTTATGCGCAATACTATCACTTCGTTTCAAACTCATAAACTCTGACTTTATACATCTTATACACTTGTCACTGATGCACTTATCCTTAAGTTCTTCTATACGTACTCATCACATCCTTAGATCTTTTTAACATTCTTATGATGACACCCTTCACCATATTCTATCTTATCCACATAATACTCTATATCATTTTTCCGATTTCAAACGATGAAAACTTTCTATCATTATTCAGATATGATTTCAGCTTTCTGAAATAAACTTTTGATCTTACTAGGCATTTCCTGAGGTGTCCGCTCTTCATCCTGCCTGGCCAGGGCAAGTGAATAGCTATCACAATCAGGAATATCACCTTTCACTTACTTCGAAATTATCACGATCGGATTTTCTACTGTATTAAACTATTCTTATTCTATTAGCAAGACAACATACTCCTTACACAATCAGATCAGAAATTTTTCAATCTATGTTGGCATGTACACCTTTTATGACACTTTGGACTTCGGTTTATGCCGAGAATCGGCTAAACCTTAGCTCTGATACCATTAAATGTAACACCCCCAACTCGTATCCGACCCGGATACGAGTCCGAAGTGTCACATTGACTTTTTAAACATGTATTCGTATAAAATAGTGGGTAATTTAAAAACTTTGATAACATTTAATTTATTTCAAAGCGTTTACAACAGATATCAGAGTTCATACCATTTATATCTTTAGACTACATGCCAACTACACTCTGTAAACAGTACATACATTTTCTGATCTGACATTTGGTAAGGAAAACTGACCTGTCTTGCTCCGCATTACTCTTTACTCTTCTCGAAACCTACGCGTGAAACAATCACACGCTAAGTCGAAGACTTAGTGAGGCATAACAACTTACAATGCACTTCTTAACATATATCAATACATGCATGTTCTGTTCTATCATGTTATACCAATTCCATGCATTCTTCGTATCATATAAAATCATATCAGATTAATTACAGTAAATACATACAGACACATAATTCATCATTAACAGTTTATCATGTAATCACATACTTTTATTGTTAACCTTTTCAATCAAACGCTATACACACACAACATCATATGGTTCACGTAACACATTTCAAACCACTTATAACCCATCGTATACATCACATTCAGTATGCTTGTTTAATCACTTTATTAGCCCATGTACACTAGTGAGAACTTAAGGTATGTGAGTACATTGAGGTTGTGCACACATATGCTGTCACCACAGCTCGATCAATGTCCCGAAGGACCAGTCCATAGATTCTGAAGAACCTAGGTAATCAGTCCATATGTCCCGAAGGACATAGGTAAACAGTCCGTATGTTCCGAAGAACATAGGTAATCAGTCCATATGTCCCGAAGAACATAGGTAAACAGTCCATATGTCCAGAAGAACATAGGTAAACCCTCGACCCTTGGCATGCCAACTATACCCCTAGCTCTCATATCACATAACATGGGCATTATCATTTATAACAGTTCACATTACTTATTCATATTCTTTCTCTATAACCACTTATCCTTTCTTTTCAGTCACGTATCACATGTACGTGTAATCATTGATCTCATAACATATACTTGTTTTCACATATATATTTCATATCATTTCACATATACACTTTCATATCACATGCCATATAAGCTCATAGCTTCTTTCACATTCTCATAGGATCACATAGTTCATATCTTATACTTTGTTTTCTCATGTTCACATATATCATGTCATATGGCTCATATTTTTCTCATGCAGTCCATAGTTCAGTTTCACATATGTTCATATATATACATTACATAGCACATACTTCTCATAACATTACATTCAAAAGCATGTTAACACATATAATCATGCATACATACAATTCATGTCATTCATATACGTATAATCATATTTCATGCATTCTAACAGAGGAAATAGACTTGTCGCAAGTCTTGTTCCATTTAGCACCATAAACTAATTAATATGCACTCACCTGGCCTCACTAGTCAATTCAAATCTCTTATCTTTCCCCTTGATCAATCTTACTTGCCAAACGTTCCGGAATTCTTTATGCGTAGAATCTACATAAATGTACATTTCGAGGTAATCATTAGATACCTACACCTTGTAATTGGATACTAGCAACTTAAACGAACTTATTAAACCAATATTCGCATTTTCCTTTAGGGGGAATCGGTTCCCTACCATGGGGGTATCGATTCCCTCAAGACATTCTGGAATTCTGTCGTTTGAAGGGGTATCGGTTCCCCTTGAATGGGTACCGATTCCCCTTGCCCAGAAATCATATTTTCAACCCGAAAATTACTTCATTTCCACTCAAACCCTTCATATATCATCCCCTTTTCATTCTTAACTCTAGTATACATACTTAAACCAATCTATATTCATTTATTTCATCTTAAACCTCAAAATCCTATCTTCCATATGAGATTCAAAAATCATACCAAATTTTCAATGTGTTCTAATTCCAATTCTAACACTCCAAATCTCTTAATTTAACCATTGACAAGTCAAATTTAACTTCAAATTCTACTTATCAATTCTTTTCCAAAGTTTCATATAAAAACTCCAAATCTTTAATCTCTCTTAACCCCTCCATCATTTGTTTTTAAGATGATTTAAGCTTTCCTTAAGCTTAGTTATCACCTAATAATCAAAACCCAACCTTAAAATCAACAATTCATTTACAAACAAAGAACTTACCTTTTGAAGCTAGCCCCACGTGAAGAAGAGAAATCAAGAAGAAGAAAGTTTCCAGATAGCTCTCTTCCCACGTGTATATAATTCCTTAAATGATCAAATGACCATTTTACCCTTTATTTCCTTTAACAATTACAAAATAACCTTCATCATATGCATCCAATAATCATAGAACTATTTCATTCTTCTATTTTAGTCATCAAATTATGAAACTTTACGATTTGATCACTAACCCGGTATTGAGGATGTTACAACCAGAAACAGTTGTTGATTATAACGGTATTGCTCAGATTAATGAAGAATATGAGGAGTTTGTTGCACAAGACAGTGCACTTGCCTCATGGCTTTTTTTCCACCATCAGTGCCCTTATTCTTCCTCAATTTGTTGGTGCTAAATCTGCCTCAGCCGTTTGGAACACTATATTGCAATTCTTCTTTGCGCATTCAACGACTGTTGTCATGAGCCTTCATTAGAAATTGCAATCCTTGAAGAAAGGTGGTGACACTATGAGAGTCTATCTTACACGTGTTAAAGAAGTCTGCGATGCCTTGGAATCTTGTGGTAGCCCGGTTTCTTCTGTCGAACGTATTGCTAGCATATTAAAAGGATCGCAAGTATCAGTCCTTTGTAGCTGTTATAACCACCATGAAAGAAACTAGCTCTAACAGACGTTGTTAATCCTAACAGACCATAACCGTTTCATAATAGCTTAGCAACTCTGCCTTCTACAAGACGCAAGCTCCACGTGCTATAAGCAACTACCTCTACTCAATGATTTATTGCATGTACCTCAAATCACTAAGAACCTTCTTTGGGTCTCGAAGCTTGTTAGGGACAATGACGTGTTCTTTGAATTTCATGCTAATAGGTGTTGTGTCTGTGATGATAAGACTGGTTGTTTGTTGCTTCAAGGTGAAGAGAGTGGTGGTCTTTATTCTTTTGCAATTAATAGCAATGCTCTTGTGGTTCATAAGGCTGAGGTGCATGCTGCATCCATGAAATATTCCATCAATGAGCTTTGGCACAGGCGTCTTGGACATCCAGCATCTTCTATCTTAGCTAGTTTGTATAATTACCTTGGTATCAAATTTAAGTTTGATGTAAACAAAGCATGTACTGCCTGTTATATGGGCAAGAGCCATAAATTGCCGTTTGGTGAATCAAATATTGTTTTTTCTTCTCCATTTGAACTTGTATTCACTGACTTGTGGGGGCCTCCTCATATTTCTTCTAATGGCTTTTGATATTTTGTCTCATTTATTGATGCATTTACTAGACATACTTGGCTCTATCTCTTGAAAAGTAAAGATGAGGCTGTTGTAGCCTTTAGTTTGTTTCAAAAGCTTATCAATAGACAGTTTGGTTACTCGATCAAGGCTGTTCAAAGCGACTGGGGAGGGGAGTTTTGCAGCATGTCTCCTCTCTTGGCCAAGCAAGGCATTGCTCATCAGTTGAGCTGTCCACACACCTCTGAGAAAAATGGTGTAGTTGAACGAACATATTGCCGTATTGTGGAGCTTGCACTCGTCTTACTTGCTTAAGATGCCATGCCAATCAAGTATTGGTCTTATACAATTGTATCTGTAGTATATTTGATCAACAGATTACCTACTAAGGTCCTTCATGGGATGTCACCCTTTGAAAAGCTCATGCATAGGAAGCCAGATTATAAGATGATGAAAGTATTTGGTTGTCAATGTTTTCCTTACTTGAGACCCTTTCAGAATCATAAGCTTATGTTTCGATCACGAGCATGTGTGTATCTTGGTGTCAGCCCACAACATAAGGGCTATCAATGTCTGGCCCCAGATGGTCGAGTATACACTTCTCGTCATGTGGTTTTTAACGAATTTGTTTTTCCTTTTTCAGGTGCTGACAATGATAATGCTCGTACCTTGAATGCACCTTCCACCTTGACACCATATCTAAGTATAGTGGCTGATCCTAGGTAGCCTTTGTTCCAGTCCACGCATGAACAAGTTTCTCAATCATTATCAAATGGTGCAAGGAATGGTGCTGAAATATCAGTGCCCTTGGAGTCTTAGAGTAGTGTAGCCTCTCCTGTTTTGCAGCAATATGATAATTCATCTTCACCTTGTTCTGCAAATGGTGATTCTGGTCTGGTTTCTAACCATGACAATGAGGTCAATACTGAATTAAAATCAGTACCTGAAGTCATTGTGCTTGCTTCTGATGGTGTGCCTTGTGCACTTCAGCGAACTCATCACATGATGACTCGCAGTCGATGTGGTGTGTTCAAACTGAAAGCATATTCTGCTACATATGAAGATGATGTCCCAACATCAATACATTAAGCATTTCAGATGGAACACTAGAAACAAGCAGTCTGTGATGAGTATGATGCCCTATTGAGAAACAATACTTGTACTTTAGCTACCTTGCTAGAGGATCGAACTGTTGTTAGGTGCAAAAGGTTGTTCAAGGTAAAACGCAATCCAGACGGTTCAGTGCAGCGTTATATGGCACGTTTAGTAGCCAAGGGTTTCTCACGAATACCTGGTTATGATTTCAAAGAAACATTTAGCCCTGTAAATAAAACATTTACGGCATGTTTCTTCCAACAGTGCCTTATAAGTTACACATATAGCAGTGTTTTGACCAAGGGCTTCTCACAATCTTTTATAAATGGTTCATGAAATTAGTTTTTCTCGAGGATTAAGTACTTGTTGAATTTAATTTGATTGACTCTCTTTCTTCCAACAGCCGAACGCACATCAGAACTCCTGTCAAAGGGCATGCATGTAAGCATCTCCAGGTGAGTCTTTCTTGAGGTATTTTTTTATTAATAAAGTTGTGGAACTTGAAGTTTTACAACAGTTTGCCTGAGTTAATAGCTCACTATATCTTGAATTCCTTATGGCGAATTTTGATCCTCTTAAACCTTCATCACTGAATCTTGCTTTCATTTCGAAAAGCCTGACTAAAAATATATACTTCAAGTAACAGTTTCTTACTTGCCTAGTCGTGTTGCAATTCTCATGGTAGTCTGGTTCCTCTTGTTCCTGATGTTTATAAAATTTCTTTGATTTGGTGTAGTGCTTTGATTTCAATAACTATGTTGACATAAATTCTAGAAGACCACCCTGGCGCTGCCCTCATTGCAATCAACATGTTATGTGTGACTTGTGCAATTTTATATTAAAACAAGCAGGGGAGAAAGTATACACTAACTAACTATATACCAACTCTTAGTTTCAGAATTGGTTTATGTAAACCTTGCTTGTCAGTGATTTTTTATTGTGGATGAAAGTTACTTATATTGAACTGATTTTTAATTAAAACTGAAATGATTATAGCTCTTATTGTTGGTTGTTTGTATATAACTTTGCACATGTGACCAAGGGAAGTGTTAGAATGTTTTGATTGTGGGGTCAATTTGTTAATGTTAGTCCTGTACTGATGTTAGATAATCATTTGTGTTTGTGAATTCAGGATTTTTAAAGCTCCAAATCAGTTAATACTATATTTATGGACCCTTTGTTACCACTTGTCTACTATTTTTTTCTTGAAAGGTTGATTCTTAGAGAGTTTTAGTGAACATTACCCAGGTTTGTTTCTTTGAACCTCGTTTCTTTGAATGGTAAAATTGTAAAATTTAATTCATGATTTGATCTAAATTTTAAATATACTTATATGATTTTTTAGTAGGTTGATTATAATTGTTCGAGACGTCCAAATAATCAAAAAGACTCTTAGATGATTAGAATCGATCCTAATTAACCAACTCACCATGGCATGGATAAATGGACGTTATATCTTCATAACTTGTTGTTAGGTTATTTTATTATTTGTATTTAAATCTCTCCACAATTAAAGATAAGAATATTTTAATTATCAATATAAAGATTTAGTAATTTTTAGATTGATTAGCTCATACAGTACAAATGATTGTATAGAGTTCTAATAAAAGAATGAAAGTCAAAACTATTGTTTAGGAAAAGGAAAGGTGAGTAATTGTCGGGGTTGAAAGGTTTGATCGAAAAATGTTTAGGTCAGGGTGACTCTCCCAATTTAGGGTCAGAGTATATCTAAGACCTAATTGGAATTTATTCTAGAATTTACAGATTATCCACAAAGAAAGATGGTGATAGAATTCAATGTAATGCTTCTGTTTAGGTTCTAAATTTATCTATAATATTAGCAATTAACATTTGAATTTGAAACTCCAGAAATAAGAAATGGATAAGAGTTGGATGGTTTTGTCAAGGGTAAGCGTCGAATATCGAAATGGAGTCAAAAATTTTCTAAATTTAGCTTTTCTGAATACAAGCCAAGAGAATATGATTCTTTTCCCTTGTAAGAATTGTGTTAACATTAACTGGCACATTCGTGAAGTTGTGTACGAGCATCTAGTTATTTTTGGATTTATTCGGAGTATAGAAAATGGATCTTTCATGGAGAGTTTGTATCAGATAGATCTGCTTCCACGAGTTATTTGACTTATCATGCTCCTTCTCACCATCCAACTTTTAGAGAAGATGAGATGGAAGGGATGTTACGAGATGCATTTAATATGTACACTCATCAGCCGTATGTTACAGAAAATTATTGTCAGAATGATGTTAATGATTTCATTGAGATGGGAAGAATTGGAATTGCTGAAGAGCCAAATGGAGAAGCAGCAAAGTTTTACAAGTTGCTGAATGAAATGAATGAACAACTTTATGAGGGATCAAAGTTTTCAAAGCTTTCTTTCTGCATTCGTCTTTCCACTTAAAATGCTTGGGAGGGTGGACTGTAACTCCTTTACGCAATTGTTGGAGTTACTAGGAGAAGTGTTTTCTTTTGCAAAAATCCCTCAATCATGCAAAGATATGAAGAAAATGATAAAAGATTTGGGTCTTGGATATGACAAAATTCATAGTTGTCCGAATGATTGTATGTTGTATTGGGGTGATCGAAAAAATCAGGACTCTTGCCATGTATGTGAAAAATCTTGATGGATGATTAGGGAGGAAAAAATGTTACTGAGGATGAAGCTCAAGAACGATCAAGAAAGAAACCGATTAAGATTCTACGATATTTTCCTCTCATACCTAGGCTACAAAGATTGTTTATCACCTCCAAGACTGCTGAGTCTATGAGGTGGCATCATGATGGCAGAACCGATGATGGATTATTACGGCATCCAACGGATTCTTTAGCTTGGAAGTCATTTGACAACAAGTATCTAAGTTTTGCGAGAGATCCTCGAAAAGTCAGGCTCGGTCTTGCAACTGATGGGTTTAATCCATTCAAAATCAAGAGTACTTCGTATAGTACTTGGCATGTTGTACTTGTTCCATACAATTTGCCTCCCTGGATTTGCATGAAACAATCATCTTTCATCTTATCCATGATAATCCCCGGCGAGAAAGGCCCTGGAAATGATATTTATATTTACATGCAGCCGCTAATTGCAGAGTTGAAATAGTTATGGGAAGGGGTCGAAGCGTACGATGTGTTGACGAATGAGAACTTTAATTTACGCACGACTTTATTACGGACAATTAATGATTTTCCTACGTATGCAAATTTATCGGGTTGGAGTAGCAAAGGTCGTTACGCTTGTCCTTGTTGTGCTGTAGAAACATGTTCGAAGTGGTTGGGTAATGGAAAGAAGTTCTCTTATATGGGACATCGTAGGTGGTTACCTGATAATCATAGATTTAGAAGTCAAAAGAATATGTTTGATGGTGATGAAGAGTTTCGAAATTCTCCTGACCAAACAACCGGCTCTCAAATATTCAGAATGTTGAAAAATATCAATTTTACTTATGGAAAGATGAATCAACCAAGTAGTGCACGATCAAAGAAAAAGGCAAAGCAAGTCAATGAAGAGGTTGAAGTTGACGAACAAACTGATGATGAGTCTGATGAAGAGGATGATCCAAACAAGGTAGACTTGTGGAAAAAGAGAAGTATATTTTTCGAGTTGCCTTATTGTAAAAAAAAGATTTTGAGACATAATCTTGATGTAATGCATATTGAGAAGAATATTTGTGAGAATATTATCGGGACCATTCTGAATGATGGCAGAAAATCTAAAGAGAATCTTAAGAGTCGACTTGACTTAGTGGATATAGGAATTCGACATGATCTTCATCCGCAATTACGTCCAAATGGAAGAAATTTCTTGTCGCCTTCTATTTTTTCTCTTTCTAAGAAAGAAAAAGAAGTGTTTTGCACGGTGTTGAAGGATATAAAAGTCCCATATGGGTATGCATCAAACATTTCTCGATGTGTCAGTGTTAAAGATCGAAGATTTTATGGTTTAAAGTCACATGATTATCACATATTAATGCAATATTGACTGCCAGTAGCTGTTCGCGGTTGCATGCCGAGTAAGGTGACGTCTTGTATCATTGAACTTTCTAATATAATGAAAGCCATCTGTGGAAAAGTTCTAATGGTTGAAGAACTTGATAAACTACAAGATCGAGACGCCTTGACTTTATGCAACTTGGAGAAGATATTTCCACCTTCATTCTTCACAATTATGGTGTATCTGCTAATTCCTCTTCCTTACGAAGCAAGAGTTGGTGGTCCAATTTTCTATCGATGGATGTACCCTATAGAGATGTGTTATTTGAATTACATGTTTCAAATTACTACTGATTATACCTCTCACTCAAATGTATTTACATAATATGTTGTTTTGTGTATAGGTTCTTGCGCAAGTTGAAGTTTTATTGTCATAATAAGCGTTATCCAGAAGGATCAATTGCTGAAGGGTATTTGGCAGAGGAATGTATGACATTTTGATCCAGATATTTGGAAGATGTTGAAACAAGATGGAATAGACCAAATCGAAATGATGTGTTAAGTACTGATGACTTACCTCAACATTATTTCTTTGGAAGTTATGGTCAACCATTAGGGAAAGTTGAAATTGCACACTTAGATGACACGTCTTGGGTACAAGCACACTGATATGTTCTTTTCCATCACGATTCAATAGATCCCTTTCGCACGTAAGTCTTTCGGACCTAATCCTAATGAAATCTCTTTATCTTTTATATTTATCAATTTTTAACGACATAATATTCTTTATAGTGGGTTTAAAGAAGTATTAAGATCTCGAGCACGCTCCCGAAGATTAAATCAACGAGAGCTACATAAGTTATTCATAGAAACTTTTCATGAATGGTTAGGCCAGACGGTAAGAAACTAAATCTTACGGAACACTTATAAATTATATACGTCTTACTTTCTGTATCGACTTCAATGCAAATTAATTCACCATTCATGTGTAATAGGTTTGGAGTGGGAGAGAAGTTAGTGAAGAAGTTAAATGGCTTTTTCAAGGTCCGAATAGAATAGTTAAAAGATATAATGTCTTCCTCATTAATGGGTTCAGGTTCCACACGAAATCTCGTGAAAGATTAAGAATGACACAAAATTGTGGAGTCGTAGTTACTTCGTCAACTACAAGTTATGCTACTGTAAGGGACAATAATCCGCAGGAGGGAGAGGTCGATTATTATGGAAATCTTACAGACATTATTGAGTTAGATTATTATGGAAAACGAAAGGTTATGCTGTTTCGGTTTGACTGGGTTGATGTAAACAGATGTATAAAAAGAGATAAATTCGGGTTTACAATGGTGAATTTCTCTCGATTAATTCACACGGATCAACGTTTGATGGATGAACCATATGTATTTTCTTCTCAAGTGAAACAAGTATTTTATTGTCACGATCCAATGGATGACGATTGGTATGTTGTGCTTCGAAATACTCCCAGACACTTGATAGACATCGGGGATGGAAGTAGAGATGACATTGAAACAAGATCATAAAGTTTACATGTACTACCACAAAACTTAGATGAAACTATCAGTAATACAACACAATTTCAATGGGTTCGGGAGGACGTTGAGGAAGATATTTATGACAACTGACATTATATAAGACTTTTGTATGATTTTATATCTTCATTTATTTATTTATAATGTTATAACCTTTAACATATTGTCTTTCAATATATTCATTAATTAATTCATTTTTATTACTCATATTTGTTTATTATAAATATCATGCCGAGGAGAAAAATAAATGATTTGCGGGTTGTTCGAGCTTCTGAAGACCATGAAGAAAGAAATAACGAGGAATTGAATGCATCTGAGTCTTCCGAAGTTCCGGAAACTGTTGAAGAAGACGTGGAAATTCAAAGTAATCTTCTAAACATTATTTACTACTTTGTTCATTTTCAAAACTGACATTTAATAATTTTTTATATAGTTGAAAATGCTGGAACGCGCAAGACTCGAGGACATAGAACTTTGAAGGAATTATACCAACTTCCTCCTGGGCATCGTGTCAAAGTTTCAAGAAACGATGACGGTCAACCTATTGGCCCAGAATCACGTCTTCTAGCAGGTTACTTAGTCATAGTTGGACGTAATGCGAATCTGTTACTCATCAATTACGAGTCATGGCGCGAAATGCCTAATAATAACCAAAATCAAGTGTTGGATTTTTTTAAGGTAATAATGTCATTATAATACATACTCTATAGAAGTTCAATACTAATTTATACTTGCGGTGCACACTTATTTGTTGTATAGGAGAAATTTTCTTTAGAGGTCTCTGACGATTATGTGAAGCAAATGTTAGGGAAGAGATGGAGGGATCACAAGAGCTCCTTAAAGAAAAAATACTTCAAGAATGATCTCAGCCTTGAAGAGAAGTTGCAAACAGTCCCACCAGGAATGCTCAGGTACCAATGGTAAGATGCAGTCAGATTTTGGAGTTCATAAAAAGAACAGGTATGATGTATTTTTCAGAAATAATTGCAACGAATTGTAAATCATCATTAAAAGTGGTTGTTTAACATTGTAGGACCGAGAGCATATTGGTGTTGCTAGCAGGCAACAACAAACGTTTACGCAAACGGCTGGATCGAAGAGTTTTTCTTGTATAGCTCATGAGGAGGTATTATAGATTATTGAAATAGTTTTTTGTATTCCATGTACATACTAACTCATAGTAATTATATTATGGTACATTGTAGGAAAATACATCCGGTTCTAAAGTTGGTCGAATCCAACTCTTCGACATGACAGATACGAATAAAGATGACACTCCTATAACTGCTGACGCTGTAGAAATTATAGTACATTTTTTGGGTAGATGTTTTAAATTTACCTGACTTTATTTATATTTGTACTATGACATTTTTTATTTTAATTAATTATTCACTTTATTAGGAAAAATTGAGGGAGAAAAAGGTGGAGTATCATGTTACTGCTTCGAGTTAAGGTATTGTTAATGGTGATTACATTGAAAACCAAGCTATTAATGACGTTTTGGGTCCTGAAAGATATGGTCGGGTGCGCTGTCAAGGATCATTCGTTACTCCCACCAAATATTTTGGATCTAGTTCATCACAGTACATGTCATCACAGTCTCGATCTTCCCACCAAGAAGTTTGTCGTTTAAAAGAAAAGTTGGCTGAGATGGATCAACAAATGGCTAACTTGAAAGCGAAAAATGAAGCAAGGGAAACAGAGATAGCAGCAGCAGAAGCAGCCAGAGCAGCAGTGGAAGCAGAGAAAGAAGCAGCGACAGCACAGAGAGAAGCAGTGGCAGCACAGAGAGAAGCAACATATGAGCAGAGATGTGAAGAATTTGAAAAACGACTCAATGATATGATGATGATGATTCAAAAATCGCAACCTCAGAATCCACCATCGTAGTCTCATTTATGTTATGAGCATTCTATTGAACCTTGTTTAACTAAACTTATATTACATTAATGAAAACTTTTATTTATTATATTGGATTTGATGTTGTTTGTTATGGATATAGAGTTTGATGTTATTATTGTTTTGTTTGTTGGATAATGGAACAGGTTGAAAAAATAGTTTTGGGGTAATCAAGAATAATTTTTAGGACTGTTAAATTCTATGTTATTTAGCGGCGTTTGTAACAAAAAATGCCGCAATATACCATACATTTAGTGGCATTTTTATCTTAGAAACGCCGCTATATACAGACCTTTACCGGCGTTTTTAGCAAAAACGCCGTAAAACATCAATGCCTACTGCAGCGTTTGTGAGAAAAACGCCACAAAACATCAACACCTACTACGACGTTTGTGGGAAAACACCGCAAAACATCAACACCTACTGCGACATTTTAGAGAAAATCGTCGCTAAACATCAACACCTATTGTGGCGTTTTTATGACAAGCGCTGCGAAATATCAACACCTATTGCGGCGTTTTTCTGATAAACGCCGCTAAATATCAACACCTATTGCGGCATTTTTTTAACAAAAAACGCCGCGATCTTTAGCGGTGCTATTTTCAACGACGGTTTTCGCAGCATTTGTCTTAATGCCGTATGTGTATTTAGCGGTGCTTATAAACGCCGCTAAAGGTAAAAAAATGCCGTAAAAAGTCTGTTTTACTGTAGTGGGATTTGCTCGAAGATGTTTACATGCAGCAACTTCCAGGATTTGAGAAAATGAATGAGCATGGTAAGCCATTTGTATGCAAACTTCAGAAGGCGTTATATGGGCTTCGACAGGCACCCATGAATTGGCATGTGAAGTTGAAACAAAATCTACTTCAAATGAATTTTATGGTTTCTCGTGCTGACCCCTCTTTATTTCATAAGCGTTCACCTCAAGGATTCATTTACATACTTGAGTATGTAGATGATATTGTTATTACAGGACATTCATTACTTGATGTGGAAGAAGTCGTGGCTTTGCTCAAGGGAAGGTTCTCGCTGAAAGGCCTAGGGTAGTTAAAATACTTCTTGGGAATAGAGGTAAAACGTTCTGGTAAGGATGTTATCTTGAGTCAGAAGAAATTTGTTAAGGAGCTCTTAGAGAGAACTGGTATGGAAAATGTTGTTGGTTGTAGTACACCGATGGTTATGTCCTCTAAGCTCTCACGTGAGGTGGGTGAGTTAATTCGTAATGCAACTGAATATCGCAGTATCGTTGGCTCACTACTTTATGTTTGCCATGCGAGACCTGACATCTCCTTCAACGTTGGACAGGTTTCTCAGTTTATGAACTCTCCCAGAGATTCACATTTTATAGCAGTTAAAAGTATACTTAGATACTTGGCTGTTACCTTGGATTTTGGACTAGTTTTTTCTCCTTCTATGCGGCCAGTTTAGATGTGGTTGCTTTTTTTTATGCAAATAGGGGCTTCAATATTGATGATCGATGATCTATTTCGGGGTATGGGGTGTTTTTAGGGCCATGTTTAATTACATGGTCATCGAAGAAACAAAAAACAGTCTCTCGATCCACTATGGAAGTTGAATACAAGAGTGTTGCAGATGCCACTGCAGATGTAACATGGCTCACTACACTTTTGGATGATCTTGGTGTTCAGCAAAATTGTACACCCATTATATGGTGTGATAACACAAGCACAGTGGCCATGAGTGCTAATCCGATGTACCATGCTCAATCGAAGCACGTTGAACTCGACATACATTTTGTACGAGAAAAAGTGGCAGCTGACCAACTTTGTGTTAACTACGTGCCTGCCATACACCAGGCAGCTGATGGCTTCACAAAGCCTTTGTCTAAGGCCACATTTGAAGAGTTCAGAGCTAAAATTTGTGTGCATCAATGTTAAACAACAGAAGGAAAAAAGTAGGGAGAATATTAGAGGTAGTTGCTTATAGCACGTGGAGCTTACGTCTTGTAGAAGGCAGAGTTGCTGAACTATTAGTGTTAGTTGTTGAGCTGTTATGAAACGGTTATGGTTTGTTAGGATTAACATCTGTTAGAGATAGTTTTTTTGAATACTTTGGCTGTATATAAGCATGATGTATGTGTGTAGTTAAGGCATCAATAAAACTCTATATCGTTGGTGTAAGTAATCCAATAGAGGAAAAGTAGTAATATTGGAAGAAAATGTATTTCGAGTGTGCTTCCTACGAAAAAATGGTTGCCGAGTACACAATTTTATTCTCAATTTCTTTGGATGATAACCACTTTGTGCTGGAAAAATATTACTAGTTGACATATACTATACATTTGTTTTCAAATGATGAGTATCCTTGCAATATCTTTTCTAAGTTGTTTGGATTGAATGGATATTAGATTTCCAAAATAAAACTGAAAGAATTAAAAAAGGACATGTAAGATGAAACTTCCTTAAGGCGACTTGACCAACTTCTACTTCTGGGGTGTTCCTTGTTCAAACAAATATTCAAGATGCAATGGGATTAGTCAAACTAATACCCTTAAAAGCCGATTAAACAATTCAGTTGTGAGTCTAGTCTTGGGATCCCATTGCCACGAAACACCCCAAATTGAGCAAACCATTCTTGTGAGCTTTTACATGAAAGTGCTTATGAGAGCAATGATCTCATCCCCTTTTTACCCATGCTGACTATATCTAGTATTCATGACTCAGGCTAATTCCGTAAGTTACACTATAAAGTATGAACAGTTTGAATTCCGTGAAACTTTCTGCTGGCCTTAGTCTCTTGTTTTGTGCAAATCCTATAGGCCATTGGGATAACGCCATGTCTACGTGGAATTAGATATTCATCTTACTTTATAAATATAACTTGCTATATTTGTTTTCATGGCTAATCCTATTCATAATACAATATTTATATTTGTGAGCTGGGATGGTGCCTATTGACCAAGATGTAAGACCAAAACATGATCACATTTTTAATAGGACATCCTAACGTTTCAAACTTAATTACTTTATTTCCAGATTAATTAGAAACTTAGAGCATAATAATACAAATATTAATAAAAAAATCTTATGATTTTATCGGACTAATTGTAGATAGTTTTTATTTGCAAATACCTCAAAATTTATTATATTTTCTCTTTATTATTTTTTTTATTAAACTAATTGATTACAAAGTAATATTTATTATAAATACTCTCAACTGCAGTTGTTAGTGTTCAAATTTGACTTCTAAAAAAATAACGATTTTTTTAATCACTTAAATAAATTAATTCGTGTTTTTTCGTTTATTACTCATTTTACGTAATTGAAGTCAAATACATTGTTTGAATCAATATATAATAAAAATCTAAAAACTTGATATTATTATAGTATTAAACCAAGTTTTGTTATGAGTCTTATCTCTGCCACGTACCTAATCACGGCCAAACTCGTACGTTAACCTAAACCCATGCCAACACACTTCATAGCCACTAGAATTATCGACTCCTTTGCTGTGTCCACGTGGCGACATGGCGGCGACTCCCAATAAATGGACGGCTTCGATGCGGGATCTTATTCAACACGAAAGATGAATATGATCGTATTCAACACGTGAGAGTAGTTTAAAGGGAGAACCCCCGAAATTTTTCCACGTGTAGGCCACCCAGAATAATAGCGCGTTGGTGCTGTATTGCTTGTCTGTTTCGGGCTCTGTTAAGCTACTGTTTCTTCCACTCTCTCCTACTACTGCACTCTCCTTACTTGGAACTCAACTCGTCGATGATTTTCCATAAAAGTACCCTTAATACTTTCATCTTTAACAAAACAATCCCTCCATTTTTTTAGTTATTAAAAAGGAGAAAATGTAACATTTACTTAATAAAATAGGTTTTTTAATTAAAAATTCAGTTAAAACACATTGTTTTTGGTATAAATATTAACAGTATTAATGATTGAGCTATAAATTTCGAATAAAATAATATATTTTTTATTTTCAAGTAATAAATTAAAATTTAAACTTAACCAAAGTTTAAAGAAAATTCAAATTGGTTCCTCAATTTTTGTTGGGTGCAATTTGATCTACGACTTTTATTTGATCTATAATTTAGCCGCTAATCTGGGGTTAATAATGTACTTAGGCTCCTGACCTTTTTAATATAAATTTGTCCTTAGCTATTTTTTATTAAATCAAATTTTAAATATAAATCTTAACATATTTATATTTTTAATCAATAGATAAAAAATATTAACCATTATTTTAAAACTATATAAAAATAGCCATGGACCAAATTGCAACTCAATGTTAAAGTCATCAGGTAAATTACACCGAAAAGAACATAGAAATTGAGGTGGCGTTTGGTTCGCTAGAATGTTTCTGAGGGAATTGGAATCTGTGAAGGAATTGAAATCCAATTCTATATTATGTTTGGTTGACAGGAAATTGAATTGGAATCCAATTCCATATTATATTTTAGTTTGTTTTATAAATTACATGTAGTAATATATTATAAAAAATTAAAAAAATTAAATTTTAATTTTATTGATTGATTATTCATTTCAATAAATTATAAAAATCATGCTAATAAACATTATAAGTTAAAATCATCTCAATTAGGGATGGCCATGGGTCGGGTTGGGTCGAGTTTTTGGTCCACCCGACCCGAGAACAAGGGAACATCCATCCGAGACCCGACCCGAACAAAATAAAGTTTCACCCGACCCGACCCGACCCGAAATAATAAAAAAAATATTTTTATTCAATAAAAAACAGTGACTGAATTGGAAAAATATATATATAGAGAGAGGGGTATTATTATAATTATTCCTAAATATATAAGGTAAAATTATATATTTTTTGGGTCGGGTCAGATATTTTTCTCCCTAAACCCGAACCTGACCCGACCTGAATATCACACTTAAAAAAAACCGACCCCACCCGACCCAAATAAAGTTTCACCCAACTCGACCCGAATATATGAATTAGAAATCCGACCCCACCCGACCCGAAATAATAATAAAAAATATTTGTATTCAATAAAAACAATGACTTAATTGAAAAAAAAGTATATATAGAGGAGAATTATTGTAATTATTTCTAAATATATAAGGTAAAATTATATATATTTTTGGGTCGGGTATTTTTTCACCCTAAACCCGGACTCGATCCGACCCGAATATCACACTTAAAAAAACCGACCTGATCTGACCAAAATAAAGTTTCACCCGACACGACCCGAATATATGAATTAGAAACCCGACCCGACCCGAAATAATAAAAAAATATTTTTATTCAATATATAAATAAGTTACCAAAAGATTGATGAGGGTAGTATGATCAAATTTTAATTCCCTCCAACAAGGGAATTGAATTTCATCATATAATGAATAGAATTCACTTTTCCTCATTTGATTAAAAGTTGAAGTCATGAAAGATTCAAATTCTCTTAAAAAATTTGATGGAATATATAAAAATTTAAACCAAATATAAGAAAATAATAAAATTAAATTCTAATTTTTTTCTAATTTTAAAGAATTCACGCCAACCAAACACTATCTGAATGTTAAAGTAAGGGACGGAAAAGTACATATCATTGAAAGTTAAAAAGGAGTAATAGTGGAAGAGAAAAGGGCAGATTATTCTAGAAAACAAGGAAGATAATGATGGGGAGTAGAATTGTTTCAGTTGCACACGTGGCCAATAATGGATGTTTATTGGGAATAAGCTGATATCTTTCTTTCCTATAGAGGCTAGGTATCAAGAAATGATGACGTCCGATAATTTTAATATATGATTAAAAAAATATTATCGATTTTATTATTATTTAAATAATAAAATTAATAAAAAAATATTATTATTTTTATTAATTTTATTATTATTAGATGTTTTATCGATTTTGTTAATAAAAATCAATAAACATTATTAGTTTTGTTATTTTTTTATTAATTTTATTATTATTAAACATTTTACTGAATATATTAAAAAATTAATCTTTTAAATAAAAATAATATTGTTTTAAATAATTTTTTTATTAATTTTATTATTTAAATAATAATAAAACTGATAATATTTTTTTAATTATATATTAAAAATATCGCAGTGTGAACTTCCGACCATCGACGAAGTACCAAAAAATAGCACATTCTTACGACCAAAATAACGTTACAATCAACCAATTACGTATCAACACGTCATTGACTTTTTACATTTTTAATTTTTGTTTGGGCAGTAATTGCAGTAACTCTCCAAGATGGAGAATCATTTATGAGGTTAATTGTGAAATTTTATTTTTATAAACTTCATACGAAAAATATTGTTATTAATATATTTGTGTTTTTTTTTAAAATTAGATTCGTCATTGAAAAAATATATAATTTGAAAATTTATTTTTATATTAAAACCGAAAATAATCTATATTTAAAAGTCATAAAAATTGAATCCAAGTCTTTCTGGAAAAATCTCATGTCTTTTTAAAAGTATATTAACTTTTTACCTATTGTAAATAATATCTCTAATATTTGATTAAATAATTACTATAATTTATATTTTTTTTGAACATTTTGACCATTAATATTCATTTCAGGGCAAAAAAGAAATTTATGATGTTTGACTAAATAATCAATTTGACCTTTTTTTTTCTTTATGAGTATTTTAACCTAATGCTTCATTTTAGGGTAAATCATAATATTTTATTTTAGGGCAAAAAAAAATTTTAAAGTTTGTTGACTAACGATTTTAATCTATTAAGGGAATTTTTTTGCTTTAAAATGAAGTGTTGGGAGTAAAATATTCTAAAAAGAATACGAGTTAAAGTGACTATTTAATTAAATATTGGAGACATTTTTTACATTATGCCTTAATTTTTTAGAAGGTTGTGTGTCCAACTCTAAACCTTAAAAACATATTAAATTTTATTAGAATATCACATATTCAACTCTCATAATTTTAAAAAATTAATAGAATTAATGTTACATTAACAAAATGATCATAATATAATAAATTAATAGTATGATGAATGATATAGTATAATTAAAAGTTTAATAATTAATTTAGAACGAGATTATAGTTTGGAGATTTATATATAATATTTTAAATTTATATTTCAAAATTTAAAGATCAATCTAAAATAAGATCATAATTTGAGTATCTCTTGTACAATTAACTCCTTTTTTTATTAATATGCCAAATTGGATCAAAATTTGACCAAATGAGTGGTGGTGCACACGACCTAAAACCTGAAAAATTCAAGTGGCTTGGTTTTACCTTTTGTTAAAAAGGTGTAAATAGTAGCAGCATTGCATTGATTTGGAAGCAGTCTTTGGCGCCACCATAGACAGCTCATTTCCTCGTAGTTGATCGACTTTGCTCATTCCTTAGCTGCCACTTCTCCCTATATATATCCCCACCATTTTCACTCACTTTCTGCAACACATCTATGGCTCTAAAGCTCTGAATTTGCTACCATGGCTACTCCTTTCCCAACAAATATAACGACATCGATACTTGGAAGAAAGGCAAACGTTCTAAACGCCAACGCATCGACTCTTCTGTTGAACTTCAAGTCCAACCTACCACTGAAGAAGAGTACCTCGCTCTCTGTCTCATCATGCTCGCTCGTGGCCGCTCTCCCTCTTCGTCACCGCTCCGCCTCCGCCTACTGCAGCTCCTCCTCCGCCTTTGAACTTGTCGTACAAGTGTAGCGTTTGCAACAAGGGTTTTCCTTCTTATCAAGCTTTGGGCGGGCATAAAGCCAGCCACCGCAAGCCCTCCACCGATGCCGCTGCTACCACCAACGTCGATAATCCATCGACAACCGGCGCAATAACTAACGGTAGCGGTAGGCTTCACGAGTGTTCCATCTGCCACAAGAGTTTCCCTACAGGTCAAGCCTTGGGAGGCCACAAACGTTGCCACTACGAAGGCGGCAACAACAACAAGACCGGTAGTCCCAACGTCAGTGTCAGCGGTGTGACGACATCAGACGGCGGCGCGTTGAGCCAGAGCCACCGTGTACCCGACTTTGACTTTGACCTGAACTTACCCGCTTTGCCGGATTTCTCTGGTGAAAAAAGACGGAAGATTCAGTCAAAAGTACGGAGATGAAGAGGTTGAAAGTCCATTGCCGACAAAGAAACCACGCTTTTTCATCGCCAGAAAAGATAAACTGGATTCGCAAAAACATTTATCTTAGTTAATTAATTTATCCTGGGAGTATTTTTGATGAATTTGTTCATTGTTTACGAAGTATGATCATTGTAGTCAGAAGCAACCGATTCATGGTTCATTTATACACACAGACATTGAATTTTTCAACTTTTTATGAATTTATATGAATGAATATTACATTGAATTTTTCAACTTTTTTTTCCAGCAAAACAAAAGTATCTTTTTGTGTTACTCTTTATTATATAGGTTGGCCGCGTGAAAAGCAGGGAATAGCAGAGGGTAGGCGGTGGTGTTTTGGAAAGAAGCAGCAGCCCACGTTGAGGAAGATATGGTTA
Source organism: Hibiscus syriacus (assembly GCF_006381635.1). NCBI lineage: Eukaryota > Viridiplantae > Streptophyta > Magnoliopsida > Malvales > Malvaceae > Hibiscus > Hibiscus syriacus. The sequence continues at coordinate 735,314 of NW_024062162.1, forward strand.
CCGGTTGAGAGTCGAGAGAGACCCCATCTCCCATGTGCTTTAATGCACCATAAGCGGATCACAATGACGGGGATCATTTTAATACACTCTTCTTCGTGACACCCTCAACTAAATTTACTATTAATTAATTATAATTAATTAAAATTGTTGATAAAATAAATAGATTTTATAGAGATCACAAGCGGATTATCTATTATATTTTTAATGAAGAATAATGATAAGTGAGAGAATGAACATTGATAGATGTTTTTATATTGTAAAGGCTGATCATTATGAAGAAGGAAAAAAAAGGATGATTGGAAAATGTATAATCTCCTCTCTTCTTTTTTTTCTATTTTGTCAACGGACATTTATAATAATTTTTAGTACGATTGTCAATAGTAGTCATGATAGTTATTTTAGTTTGATGATAAGGTGAATTAATTAATCAAACCTTAAATTTCGTTAAAATAGATCATAAGAGTTTATCAAATGTTTTGTTTGTGCATGGAGCAATCAAATTCTTTATAAAGGAGTCAACCTAAAGTTTTCGATTAACAAAAAGAAGAAGATAGTTTTCAAAAATTATTTTTCGAAGATATAACAAAAATGATAGTAAGACCTAAAAAAATGATTTGTTTCCATTGGTTTATAACACTTAGAAAATGAAAAAGAAAGGTGATGGTGTTTCAATCTGTGTATCTTACAGTAATTTTCTTATTACTTTGTTCCCAGAAAACGCGGTTATCAAAAGGGTAAGTAAAGGAGTATTCCTGAAATGGGCAACACGGACACTGAAACATTGAAGCTACGTTACTTTGGGAGGTTTGTCGGTCCTTTTCCTCCTCTATGCTAAATAATTTAACAAATGCTTTCCAGTTGTTCATACGCCCTGTTGAGTGCTCTACGTTAAAATAGACTTTAACTTGAAAAAGTTTCCTACTCCAATCTCACATCAAGTTTGCCCAATCTAAGTGCAAATTCTAATGAATGTGATCGTTTTTTATTTTAAAATAAGAAAGTAAATTGATGCATGCATAAGGAAACTACTTGAACGACAAATTTAGGATGCCTTAACCGAGTTAATTAGGCATTATATAATCATTTTAATGTTTACTATATGGGTATATTTAGTTTACTTAAAATTTTATTATTATTTATTTATTTTATCTATGATATGAATGATTAAATTATCCAAATTCATTAGATTTTGATTTGATTTGTTCTTAAAGGGTTTTTATTTTATAGAAAATCGATTTCGAAGATCAAATAAATAATATTTTTGAAGAAAAGAATCATGATCGAGTTTAGGGTATCTATGTTGCTATAAAGTTTAAGTTTTTTTTTGTTTTGAATTCCTTTATGGGGTGTAAAGAGGTTTTCACCCCTTTAGTTATGACCTTTGAATGAGTCTAAAAAAAGATATTTACATCTTTCTTATTTATTTAACATATATCATACATGTGTAATTATTTGAATTTGAAATATCAAAAAAAAATAATACTCCATTTTATTACTGAGATCATTTAAGAGTTCAAATTTTTGTAGAAATTGTAAAATAAATTTAGAACTATGTTTATACGATTAATTAGACTTATAACTTGAATGCATCACAATTATACAATCATATTAGATATGAGAAATAATTAAAATATGAAATGATGTGAGAATAACAAAAATTAATCAAACTAGCTAAAATCTACATAAAATAGTATAAGTATCATATTTATATCCATGTTGTTTTTTTGCATTGAAAAATAATATAAATATATTATCTACTAATAGTTCATTTCATATAAATTTTGATACAATTTTTAGTACATGCAATGTTTTGTTATTTTGTGTTACTTCGTATATTTCATAGAAATTAGATTTAAAAATTTATAATTGCATTATATCGTGTCTTGATTCATCTCCTATTTTAAATACTTTTTAAATATTGATTCAATTTAAATAAATATGTATTTATAGTATGGTTGTATTTTTCATGTATTTAAAACACTACAATCTTTTATAAACTCTATATGTTAATAATGTATTGCATATAGATTTTAGCATATTTGTGTAATCATTCGATTTTTATATTATATCATATTTTAATTATCTTGAATTATTTTCATATGACTGCTTAATCTGTTTCACATTTTTTTTGCAGGCCCATTATCACCATTTCTATTCTTGTTTGTAACATAAGGGTTATCGACATTATTTCATAAGGCGCAAGCTGAGGGTAAAGTTAAGGGAGTTCGAGCGCGCCAAGCGGGACCCCGTGTCTCACATTTACTTTTTACAGATGACAGTTTGGCGTTTTTAAAGAACTCCCCTGCAGAAGCTTGGCAGATTAAGGATATTCTTCATGTATACGCTGAATCTTCTGGGTATGCCTCAGAGACAGCAATCAACGAACATATTTGGCATACAGCCAGTTGACTCCCCGGGTCACTATCTGGGTATGCCCATCTTTATTAGGAAGAATACAACTACTGCATTTGGCTACCTCCGTACCAAGTTGGTTGATTGGGTCATGGGATGGACAAAGAGACAGCTTTCATACGGTGGAAGGGAAGTGTCCCTTAAGTCCGTAGCTCAGGCATTACCACTATATTGCCATGTCATGTTATCTGCCACCGGAATCAATGCTGGATGAGATGACTTCTGTAATGCGTCGGTTCAGGTGGAATGGTAAGACTACGGAAAAGGGATGGCCACTCATTTCTTGGTCGAAGATTTACCAAACTAAACTCAACGGGGATTGGTTTTAAGAGATCTACATTCATTCAATCTAGCTCATAATGGGCTTCCGGTTAGTAAGCGGCTCAGGGAGGTAGAGGTAGGAGAAGGGGTTCATCCGATGTACGGTCTAGCTGAAGATACTTGGTCATGCCTTTAAGGACTGCTGGTATACACAAGAAGTGTTTGTTGCGGCCAGATTTTCTGGCCCTGTTCGAGCTATCCGTGGTGAGTCCCTCTGCGTTGGATGGAACAAATCGTCACGGTATTACCCAATGATAGGTTTTGTTGATGTTTTTCCCTGTTGTGGAACATTTGGTATGGCTGAAACTTTAAGGTCCATGATGCTAAAATCCAACCCACCGTGGTTAATAGCTCTCAATGCACATTGTTACAAAAGAGTTCATATCGTCCAGGAACCACATTGCTCGGGGAGTAGCTCGCGAAGCCAACGCAGTTCATCCTTCTATTTGGAGGGAGCCCAATAATGCTGTTACCGATCACAGATGCACAAGTAAGACCGATTGTGAGTAATTACTTGGATAATGTAAGGTGGTCTCCTCCAGGGCAGGATGTTGTCAAGATTAATGTCGATGGTGCGTTTGATACTCAACGTCGCACTGCTACAGTTGGGATTATCGCCAGAGATTCTGCTAGTTTACCGTTGGGTGGACTGGATATATCAGCTCCATCGTGTGTGGTGCGACAAGTCTACAAGTCTAGTAGAAATTCACGCTATTATTGCAGGTCTACTGTTTGCACTCGAAAACCATTAGACTCGGGTAGTTTTTGAATCCGATTCCACCATGATCATGAACATACGGTATCAGACGGAGGACATCTACCCTTCGTTTTCATATCAACGAAGCCTGAATTTTTTTTATTGTAATGATTTTTTGACATTAGATTTGTGCAACGAGATTGTATATAGTAGCACAGTGTTTGGCTACTTGGGCGCTTAGATCGGGTAGTTCAATATTCTTTGACTCGGTTTGTCACGAGTTTATTTCTACTGTTGTCCAATGATATTTTTTTAAAGTAATATATCAGTTGGGCACTCTTTTCCCCTTACTAAGGTTTATTTACTTCATAATGATTAAGTGTTGAATGATTCAAATGCTGAATGATTCAGATGTTCTGTATGAATTAACTTTGAAAGTGACATGTTATTTGACTCTAAATCATTCAGAATGTACTTTGATGTTAAATCATTAAATACTGTTTTGCTGAATCAGTCAACACTGAAATTCATAGGTGCGAAATAAATATGCTAAATGTTGAACGATTCAACATTCAATTCTGAATGATTCTATTTAAAGCCAAACAAACAACCCCTAAGACTATAATGATTTTTTAATAAGACCCACCTTTCCTTAAAAAAGATATTGTGATTGATGATACTTTGATTATATCAAAAAAAATGTCTAGATTTACTTAGTTTCCCTCTTACAAATGTGTTTTGGGGACGGTTACTGTAATTGATTTCAGTTAAAACGATTTTCTGTAACTTTCATTAGTAAAATATGATTTCATATGATTTCTTTTTCTATGCGATTTTTCGATAAAAAAACGAAGACGGATCAATGATTTTCTGTTCAAAACGAAGGTGACGGGGATCGGAAAATCAAACGGTCAATACGTGAGCCACACGTGCCGGTGACATGCCGACAACAGAGGAAGCAAACGGTTCTCTAGAAGCTTCTGGAAGAATGTATTTTAGCCCCTGGATTGGCACTCTATCAACGATTTAGATTCGTTTATATTAGTTACACAGATCGCTGACGTGGCAGATTCATTAAGGTCATCTTAAAAAGCTAAGCCCAATTAATTGTTTGTCCTTTTTCAATATTTCAAAAGTCAACATGCTTCCCTCCCATTCCAAAAGTGGCGGCAGCAAACAAAGTTGGAGCTAGGGTTTCCATCATTTTAAGACAAAGTGGGCTAAAAATATAGTGGGTTGTATATTTTTGTAAATGGATTTTATTTATATATTTGGATTACATGGAAAATGAACTTAACACATGGACTCATTTATTTAAAAATTTATATTTAATATCAAACATTTTAATCAAAAGAACATATACTAACATTAAATTAAAACTATATACTAGCATAGTTAGAGAAAAAAAATTAATATCAACATAGTAAAACATATTAATACTAGCATATTAAAACCATACTAATATTATGAAAACTATATGCACTACTATATTCACGAAACCACCCACTATATTAATTCTAATTTTTTATTTATTAAAACTATAGACTAAATTTATATCATGAAAATTATACTAATATTATTTACAAAAGCTATATATATATATATTTAATAATAGCCCATTAATAACATGCGTAAGTGTCGTCACCCAAATAAAATAGGTGATGACAGATACATATGACTCATGATTCTGATATTATTGTGTAACATGTTTATATTGGGGTACTATACAGGATTTGTTATGTTTTGTAGGTTCAACTCCGATCATGCTGATAATTCTTATGGACTTAAGGCGACCCTTAAGTGGGCTCCTGGGCCCAATGAGACTAGTGATAAGACCTTATGGACCCTAAGACAACCCCTTAGGGTGATTCTTTTGCTTTGTGCTTAGGGTAAGTCCTTATGGACCTGGGGGAACTCCCATCAGGTGGCTCCTACTCTTTGGCTAGGGTAAGTCCTTAAAGACCCAAGGTGTTCCCTTAGGTTGACTCCTACACCAAATGGACCTAGGGTAAGTCTTTATGGATGCAGTTACAGGGAACTACATATCGGTGTTCGGGTGGAGGGTTACTGTGATTTTAAAAATATGTTTTTTAAATAAACTACTACTACTATTTTTAAATTATGTTTATATTTATTTATGGTTTCGCAGGAACACACTAGATACCTATTTTCGATCTCTTGAACCAGTCTCTCTGAACGCTTTATCTGGACTATAGGTTTTACATTTATTACATGAAAATTAATTAAACAAATCCCAACTCTTCACAGAACCTATAGATATGAATCAATAAGAAAGTTGTATGCTTTATCATTTATCTGTTTGTCTTTTAGAATCATTCGGTAGTTCTATATTATTGAGCTTTCCTAAATCTCACTATGTTACTCACCATTTCAGGTCAAAGAATTGATCATGTGCAGTATCAACATCAGTATAGAAGTTCCTTTTGTAGCACCCATCTCCCGTATATCTTTACGTATGAACTACAAATGTCACATCACTTTTAAAACCGTTTCCCATTTGAAAATCCGTAAAATTTTCTTTCATTATATAAATCCATTAAAATTCATTTATAATTAAAACATTCATTAACTTACATATACAAATAACAAGTGATGTTCCAAAATTCAACATTTTACAGTAGTTTAATTCAAAAGGTTTACAGAGCATTTTAATAAACCTATTACATGCCAACTAAAATATATCAAAAGTAGACAGGTATGACATATTGTTACTGAATTAGGTGACTCTAACTTGATGTTTGATGATCTCCTCACTCAGCTGGTATTTAACCTACGCGTGAAATGAAAACACGTTAAGTATTACTTAGTGAGACTTACATAATCATAACCAGCTTACAAACATATATAGAGTAACAATTTCTAATATCGAGCAACTCTTTACAACTTATTGTAAACCTATAATTTTGTACCATTTATGCTATTACAGTCATTTTCCCAATTTCTATCCAGGTCCATTTATTAGAATACACATTTAGTGCCTATACGGAAATTCATCAACTCATCATGAATTCCATGGGTTGCACACATAGTGCCTGTACGGTGATTCATCCACCCATGTTGAATTCCGTGAATATGCACACGAAGTGCCTGTACGGTGATTCATCCACTCAAGATAAATTACGTGATTATGCACATGAAGTGCATGTACGGTGATTCATCTACTCAGGATGAATTCTGTGATTATGCACACAAAGTGCATGTACGGTGATTCACTCAGGATGAATTCTGTTTATGCACATGTCGGAACCGTCTTTTGGTTGGGCCCCGAAATTGAGCTTCGACTTAGGAAAATGGATTATGAGTCGCCACCGATCACTTATTTTAAAGCAATGGGTTGATCGGATACCTTATTTCTTACCTGATCTGCTTCTTACCAAAGATGTGTCGGATTCGAGAGTCGGTTACAGTCAAGGAAGGGTTAGCACCCTTGAACCCTTTCGGTACTACGTAATTTACAGTTGTCTTTAATTAAGAAAGTTAAAAGTTTAAATTAAAAGGTAAAAATAATGATCCAACTACTTACCTTAGATTGATTTAAATTGCACCCTTAAAAAGTCGAGAAACGTGTTAGTAAAAAAAGGCAATGAAAGTAAATAACATAAAGAGAATGAATAAATAAAATGGATAAACAAAAGAGATACAAAAAATAAGGAAATAAAAGAAATAAAATAAACAAAAAATAAAAATAAAATAAAACCTAATAATAATAAATGCTAAATAAATAGAACAAAAATAAAAATAAATAAGAAACAAAATAAATATAAAAAAAGGTGAAGATAAAGAAAATAAATAAAAATAAAAATATGAAAAAAATACAGAAAATAAAGAAAATAAAAGAAATAAAAATAGAAAAATAGAAAAATGAAAATGAAAATAGAAATAAAATAAAATAAAATATAAGTTAATAATAAAGTTATAATGATAATAGAGAAATAGAATAATAAAATTAAATATAATAATAATAAATAAAACAACAAAAAAAGAAGAAAAAATTAAAAAAATTAAAACAAAGATTAAAAATAAAAATATAAAAAGTATATGTATAATCATAATTGGGGGTTTGAAATAAAAGTAAAAATAAGGGCTAATTTAAAAGGAAATCCGAGCTCAGAATCAAATTTGGGGCTAAATTGGAAATTTGTAAACAGGAGGGACCAAAAGCGTGATTTATCCTTCTTTAAAGCAAAACATGCGGATCTAGCATGCAACGGGTCGAGTCAGTTGGCTTCATGGGTATGTTATATAAGCTAAAAATCTGTTTTAAAATTTCATTTGTTATGTTTTAAAGAAAACCTTCCCCCCTATCGCCTATTTCTCTCGCGTGTTCTTCAGGATGAAGAACACGCTGCCGCCCATTTCTAGAAATTGGCCATACACTGCCCCGCGCCGCCTCACTGCCGCCGTTCATCGGCGACAAAACACGAAAAAAAATATTTTCTAAAAGCTTTTCCCCTCCTCGTTTCGGAAATCAAATTGGTTTTACAAATAGGCCTCGGGGGAGGGTAGATCTGAGATCAAAGTCTCGGTCCTTTCCCTAAAAACTCATCGGCCAAATGCTTTGTGGGTCAAAACAAGCCAAACAACATTGAATGTATGCGAATAACAAACTGAAATAAGGTAAAAATGTTTCCTTTCTCTTATTTGATTTCGAAGACCTTACAAGTAATCATATTTCCTTGCCTTTTTCGTGACTTTGCTAGTACTTTTGTGTGTAAATCTGTGTGTGTTTGTGTTGATTTTTTTACACTTATTTATAGCCTAGGAACAATATATTTTTAGAGTGAAAAGTCTCCTAATGCAACTATGATTTGTTTCTTGCTCTGGGTTGTTTGTTTGCTCGTTCTTTGCGTGGCCTTCAACTCGCCAAAATAACCGAAGCTCGTTCATCGGAACAGGGACTCTCCCAGAGCCGTGCGAGTTTGGACTTGTTCGGGGCATGCAGTGCTCCATGGAAAATACGAAACCCTAACTGACTCCTATTGTAGATTATTGGATCACAACTTGATCCAACGTCGAGGCGCTTGGCGCCTGGGGCAAAAATGTTTGGGATTCTGGAAACCCTACCCGATTCGGGCTTGGGCCAGATCTGGGTTGCTTCTGTTGGCTATGGATGTTGAGTTATTTTGTGGATAATGGAGCACTATTGCACCATTATTGGGTCTTGAACCTGTAATATGCAACCAAATAAATGAATGAATATTATATTTTATAATATAGTTTGTAATAATAAAAAAACATATTATAAAACTAATCAATGGACAAAATTCGATGTCTTCAGCTGCCCCTCTTTGTTCGTTATCATAACGAAAATAGAGTAAATATTAAAAGATATAGATTTCGGCCATATCGAATATCCTCTGTCGTAAAGTTGAAATCTGATATTGAAACTGGTTTGTCAATTTGAATCACGAAATGACTCCCTCGTCGTGAGGTTGAGTCGAAACTGGAAAATTCTGAGCACAAAATCCTTCGTCGTGAAGTTGAAATCGAATTCAGAGTATTATGAAGTAGCTCATGGATCGTCTTCTAGCCCAAGATACTTCAACGTGAAGCTAAAACTTGACTTGAAGACTTCGGTGTTGCTATATTACAGATGAGTCATTCGTCATGAAATTGGGTCAATCTGTTGGGGTACGGTACCCTTCATTGTGAGTTGGAATCGTATATGGCCCCTTCATCGTGAAGTTGAGCCTTGGAATTTGATATAATTCTTCGTGAAATTGAAATCCAATGTAAGTTGTGTTGTTTCGAGGCCAATATCCTTCGTTGTGAAGTTAAAATTGACTCTGAAACTGGAAAGTTTATTGACAAACACTCCTTCTTTGAGTTGGATATTCTTTGTCGTGAAGTTGAAATCCAATCAAGAGATGGATGCTGCTTGCGGACACGATATCCTTCGTCATGAAGTTGAAATCGTGGACGGCTCAATCGTCATGAAGTTGAGCCTGAAATTGGATATCCTTCGTCATGAAGTTGAAATCAAAATATTGTATGTTGTATTGTTTCGAGTCCAATATCCTTCGTTGTGAAGTTGAAATTACCTCTAAATGAAACTGGGAAGCCCATTCACTGTGAAGTTGAGCTTTGAATAGAATATCATTCGTCGTAAAGTTGAAATCCAATCTAGAGTTGGCACGATATCTTTCGTCGTGAAGTTGAAATCGTGGATGTGTGGGCATAATATCCTCCGTCGTGGAGTTGAAATATTGGATTTGTAGGTATGATCCTCTGTCGTGGAGTTGAAATCGTGGATGGCCCATTCGTCATGAAGTTGAGCCCTAAATTGGATATCCTTCATCGTGAAGTTGAAATCCAATATTGAAAGTTAGTTTTGAGTTGGATATCCTCATTCGTGAAGTTAAAATCCAATCTCAAAAAAATTGTGTCGCTTTGAGTCCAATATCCTTCTGTGAAATTGAAATTGACTCTAGCTAAACTTGCAAAGTTATGCATATATATAATGTTATGAATGCAATGCTCTTAGGTATGCCTAAAATGCATATGCAACATATTTTATTTTGGGCTCTGAAGAGAAATATCTATCTTCGGTTGCCTGTCTGGAATCTTGATTCTGGAATCTTGAAGTTCTGATTCCTGATCTTGAATTCTTTGAATGTGTAAATATGATATTCTTTGTTCCTTGATTTGGGAAATGCTTCTCGACCATCTCAAGTATGTGCATGAGCCTTGATTGGCTTCCGGGTACCTGTTTTTCAATGAATCTTTGTGCAGTAATATGCGATTATCTTTTGCATAAGTAAATAAATCATTAAGTTTAAATTCAACCCAAATGCTCAAAGGGAATTGGTTTAAAGAAAAAAAATGTCTTTATTCATAAGGGAAAAAAGAACAAACGATACATGACAAAAATTATGAAAAATGAATACATGGAAGTGTGAATGAATGTCTGAGATTTCGATAATGTGGGCACTTCTGAGTTGAAAAGCCGTTAGGTGACCTTGAACGAAACCTTTGTCAAGGAATCTTCGAAAATGCGACAACGTTCTGGAGAGTGCAACCTTTCTCTGACTCGTTAAGTTTGTAGAAGATTAGATGCGGGGATATTTCCACTGTATGGATTTCTTGAATTAATATCCAAATCGCCCTTTCGAGTTTTCAACTTGGACCTATCCTTGGTTGCAAGACGCCCTTTGCGGGTTTTCATCTTGAACCCACCTTATTTTTCTTTTCTTTTTTTTTTGTTTTTTCTCTTATTTTAATTTAGGGCGCCCTTTCGGGTTTTCACCATAAAAGGTTTTTCTCCATTTTTTTGTTTTTTCATTTCCTTTTTCTTCTTTGACTTAGGACTCCCTTTCAGGTTTTCATCCTAAGCGAAGTATTTCTTGACTGCATCCAAATTGATGGGATGTGCCAGTCCAGGTCCATCCATTTCAGCCAGGACAAGAGCTCCTGAAAAGGTCTTTTTCAAACATAAGGTTCTTCCCAATTTGGTGTCCATTTTCCTCGGAAATCTTTCTGGACTGTCCAAATTCTTTTTAGCACCATATCTCCTTCATGGAATATTCTCAGGCACACCTTTTTGTCATGTGCTCGGATCATTCGTTTCTGATAGATTTGACCATGATGAATGGTTTTCAGTCTTTTCATCTATCAGGTTCAGTTGATCATATCTGGATTGCACCCATTCTGCATAATCTACTTTGACTTCTGTCAAGACCCGGAGTGACAAAATCTCTACTTCAATGGGCAACACTGCTTCCATTTCATCTAATGATAATGGAGTTGCCCCAGTCGAGGTTCGTACCGAGGTTCGATAAGCTAACAAAGCAAAAGGCAACTTCTCATTCCAGTCTTTGTAAGTTTCGATTGTTTTCTCCACTATCTTCTTAATGTTTTTGTTTGATGCTTCTATTACTCCGTTAATCTTTGGTCTATAAGCAGTAGAGTTGTGATGCTTTATGTTGAATTGCTCACAAGCGACATATGTCATCTTGTTGTTCAAGATTGTAGTATTGTCGGTAATGATCCTTTCAAGTAAATCATACATGCATATGATCTCTTTCTTCAAAAACTTACAAATAGTGGACTGAGTGAAGTAATCGATTGCCACAAGGATGAACCAGTGATCATTCGAAGCCTTCAGATGTATTTTCCCGATAACATCCATGCCCCACATAGAGAAAGGTCATGATGATCTCATGACATGAAGTGGATGAGGTGGAACATTTATTTTATCTTCGTAAATCTGACACTTATGACATCTTCTAGCGTAGTTGATATAATCACTTTCTAGTGTAGAAAACAAATATCTGCATCTCATTATTGTCTTAACATCATATTTCCATTTGTGTGTGTTCCAAAAACTTTGTCATGTACTTCTTCCACTATCATTTTTGCCTCTTCTGCATCGACTCACCTTAACAGGACTTGATCATGGCTTTTCTTGTACAATACCTCCCGTCAAGGACATATCCAGCTGACATCCTTCTAATGGTTCTTTTATCAGTTTTGGTGGCTTCTTTTGGACAACTTTAATGCTTGATATATTGCACAATGTCGTAGTACCAAGGCTTAGTGTCTTTCACTTCTTCAATTTGGTAACAATGAGCCGAGTACTCATACGACTGCATGTCAATTGGCATCATTTCAACTCTCCGCCAGCCTTGAATGGGCTGCCAAGGTAGCTAAAACATCAACCATTTGATTTTCTTTTCTTGGCACATAATGGAAGGATACTTCATCAAATTCTTCGCAGATCCATTACTAGTTTCGGGTATTCTACCAGCTTTACATCCTTGGTTTCCCATTCTCCACGGAGCTGATAGATTACTAGGGTTGAATCTACGTATACTCGTAAGGTCTTTATATCTTGCCCCAACGCAACTCGAATTCCCAAGACACAGGCTTCATACTCTGCCATGTTATTGGTGCAATCGAAGTTTAGTCTGCTAGTGAATGGATAGTGATTCCCTTCAGGTAAGATCAGTATTACCCAATGCCATGTCCTAATGCATTTGATGAACCATCGAAATGCATCTCCAAGATCCGTTGATTGAAATACTTGCCTCTTCTAAGGTGATAGCCATCAAGTCTTCATTTGGGAAGTCAAAGTCCAAAGGTTCATAATTTTCATCAGTTCTGCTTGCCAAAAAATCCTATATGATACTTCCTTTTATGGCTTTCTGGCTCATATACTCGATGTCAAATTCTGACAATAACATCTGCCATCGAGCTAATATTCCAGATAGCAAGCACACCCATCATGTACTTTAGTGGGTCTAACTTGGAGATCAGCCAAGTGGTGTGATACAACATATATTATCTAAGTATTTTTGTGGCCCAGACCAGAGCACAACAAACCTTCTCGATAGGAGGATATCTGACCTCGCAATCGGTGAACTTCTTGCTCAAATAATATATGGTTTTTTCCTTTCTTCCAGATTCGTCATGTTCCCAGGATAAACCCTATTGAGTTTTGAATATGGACAGATACAAGAATAGAGGTTTGTCTGGGATAGGGAACATTAGGATAGGAGTATGAGATAAGTACCCTTTTACCTTCTCAAATGCAATCTGGCAGTTTTCATCCCATACTCCAGGTATGTTCTTTCGGAGAAGAAGGAAGATTGGGTCACATTTTTCGGTTAACTGAGATATGAACCTTGCTATGTAGTTCAATCTTCCCAGAAAACCTCGAACCTCTTTTTTTGTTCGTGGTGGAGGTAGATTTTGAATAGCCTAAACTTTATCAGGATCTACCTTAATGACTTTCCTGCTGATTACGAAGCCTAACAATTTCCCGGACCTCACCCCGATGGTACACTTGCTAGGGTTCAGTCGCAGTTGGAACTTCCTTAATCTCTGAAGAGCTTTCTCAAATTCTCGATATGTTCATTCTCTGTTTGTGCCTTAACAATCATGTCGTCGACATAAACCTTGATTTTCTTTCATCATGTCATGGAACAAGGTCACCATAGCTCTTGATATGTTGCCCCAATATCTTCAATCCGAAGGGCATCACCTTATAACAAAAAGTTCCCCACATTGTGATGAATGTGGTCTTCTCCATGTCTTCAGGATACATCTTGATCTGGTTATGTCCCGAATCTATCCATGAATGAAAAGAAAGAGTTCCCGGCTGTATTGTCCACCAAAGTGTCAATGTGAGGTAGAGGAAAGTTGTCTTTAGGGCTTGTTAAGGTCCCAGTCATCGACACACATACGTACTTTCCCTTCTTTCTTAGAACAAGTACTATGTTGGCCACCCACTCCGACTTGGTCTTGAATAAAATTGGCATCAAATTGTTTCTTTACCTCTTCTTTGATCTTAAGGAGCATTTCTGGTCGTATTTTCCTTAGCTTTTACTGCACGGGTTTGCATTCTGGTTTGATTGGCAGTTTGTGGACTACCATATCTGTGTCTAATATGCATGTCTTGGTACAACCAGGTGAACACATCTCTGTAGTCTTGAAGCAAGGTTGTCAAGTTTTGTCTTGCTTCAACCGAAAGAGTTGTGCCGATTTTAACCTTCTTTCTTTCATCTTCAGTGCCCAGATTCAAGATTTCGATCGTCTCCTATGTGGCAGTATTTGTTTATCTTCTCTTTCTACCATTCTCAATAATTCGGTAGGTAAATTGTACTCCTCTTCATTGTCGCATTCATCAAATTCCGAGACAAATGGCCGATTCAACTCCACCTCCGGATCAGGATCATCAGTGCTTGCACTATCACTATCTAGGGACCTGAAGGAATAGAGAAACGTATATGCGTGAGAGGAAATATCCCACAGAACATTCAAGAATTAAATTCGAAAGGAAATGAAATGGAGTAATGAAATGAAGAAAAGGATAAATAACTGAAAAAGAAATGAAGCAAGAAAAATTATTTACCATGAAAGAGAAAAATGCATCTTGAATTGAAATAAACAATAATGTTCATTCACCCTTAAAAAATCATCTATTTCCCCGGGTATAGGCAAATAGGGATATTTTGAATATTACTCTGAAAAACTATTGTAAACCAGGTAGTACTTCCACCGACTAGTTGCTAGGCACGAACCCAGGTGGTAGAGAGTAGATTTCAGATCTATCCGTATCTTCAGCATTTTCAGTGGTCACGACATTGATGCTCAGATCCTCTAAATCTGCTTGTAAATTTGACAAGGTGGTCTCCAACACATTAACCACGTGACTTGAACGTATGGTATAGAGGTGGGAATACCATGGGTTCCCGTTAGAAGTCGTTTCCAGTTAACCTGGCTATCATTCTTTCTCGGTTCTTCTAGATTTCCTTCCTCTTTTCTTAATAACTGGGCTGAAACCAAGCCCAAACTAATCAAGTTTTGAAATAGGAATGACTGGATTGATCATTCCTTGTAGTAACTTCCTAAACCCTCTTCGATTTTGGTGCATCTTCTCAAAGTCTGCATGATTTCTATTCTGGTATACTTGGAGAGTCGGGGTTTAGGAATATTCTTTCCTTCTGCCACGAATGACATTCACAAATTCTAAGGAGCAGATGAACATTCTACCACTTTCTCATCTACTTCGATGTATGGGGCCTCCGTGGTCACACTTGCCCCGATATCTTCCTCAGCATTGATAATTACTAAGGCCCCGTCAATAACAAATTAACTTTTTGGTGCAGCGTGGATGGTACTGCACTTGCTTGATGAATTCATGGCCTTCCCAAAAACAGTTGTAGGACGGTAAGATATCTATCACTAGGAACTCGACATCATAGGTGGCAGGTCCGATGGTCAACAGCACTTGATCTTACCAATAACCTCTCTCTTGGTCCCGTCAAATGCTCGGACCACGTTCTGACAAGTTTCATATGAGAGGTATCTATTCACAGCCTCTTCAATGTAACCAAAGGCATAAAGTTCAGGGCCGAGCCGTTGTCGATCAACACACTTGGTAAGGCATGCCCTTGCAATACGTAATGACGTGTAATCCTTTGTTCGACCTCTTCCTCTGGGTGGAATCTTATCATCTGAAAATGAGATGAGATTATCAGCTTGAATATTATTCACTAGTCGATCCATCTTGCTGACTGTATGTTCTGTGGCACGAACGTTTGATTCAGGACTTTCAACAGTGCCTCCGATGTGTCTCTGAGTTTAACAATAGAGCCAACATTGAGGTACGTGTTGGAAAGTTGTGGAGCTGTTCTACAACACTGTACTCGCTATGCTTCAGGAATTTGAGGAATTATTTAGCTTCTTCCTCCTTTATAGGTTCGTTTATAGCCATCACATCTTCTTTGAAAGGCTCAAGTGGTCTCTGTCCCACTTTGCTATCACATTCTTTGGAAGTACTGCCTGACATTCGTACTTGCATGGTATTTATCGATTATCCTTATATTGAAAAAGTCAAGGTGCTGTGATCACCACCTTGGCTGGTGTTGTTGTTATCTTTGCTTTAGGGGTAATTATCAAAGGACTACCCCTACCGAATTTTTGTCTGGTGATTCTCGGTAGCTCAAACGTCCGCTTCCGGGGAATCCTGAACTTCTTCGTATAATTCTAGCTCTTTTTGGTCCATCATGAGCTAGACTAACGATATGAATTTTAGGCACTCTTACACTTTATGCCCTTCTTCTTTGTGGTAACAACAATGGTTACCATATTCATTCCTTGCTGCACATGATTGAGGTGCAAGAAGCCCTACCTTTACCATTTGGCTAACCGAAGCCAAAGGAGTTTTAACTTTCGAAATACTAGTTTTGATTGTCATGTCGTTCTCGATGATGACTATATTGATTTCAGTCTCCGGATGATTATGCAAGGGATTTTGGACGACGTTCGGTGTTCTGGAGTTAAAATATATCCAATTCTTGTTCCACATTCATTGTACAAGCCTCTCGAATACGAGACAATTTTCAATTGAATGCCCTGCACTGCCATGATATTCGTAGTGAGTGTTCTCGTTAAACCACTCGGGTAGGGGCTTATTAGATCCATAGGGTAGGGTGACACCGCGTGAGTGTCGAAGAGCTGTTGGTACAATTCTATATATGTCATGGGAATGGGATCGAACTTCTCCTTTCCCTCATTGGTTCTCTCGAGTTTGGTTAGAAGTATCGGATGGTACACTACAGTGGTTTTTGAACTTGAGATCGTAGCACCTTTTTGGCGTTGTAGGTGTTGACATTGTTGATCTCTCAGTCTTTTCTTCATGGGAGGCTTTTTACTGGAGTCCCCTCCCTCAATTTTCCCTTGTTAATAGCCAATTAAATCATTTCATCAGCCATGACTAGATCTAAGAAACTTCCGATGTGATTGCCACTAGGTGCCCGAAGTAAGGTGCCTTCAGGGTCAGTACAAATAGCTATCTAGTTTCCTTTTCATCTAAGGGTGGATGAACTTGTATAGACAAATCCCTCATCTCTGTGCGTATTGTCAGAAACTCTCGTTATGTTTTTTTTCTAGGTTTACAAACATAACTCGGTCTGGTCTCATATCATTAATATGCTTGTATTCTCTAAGAAAAAAACTTAGCTAAGTCTTTCCGTCTTAATATGAGTTCGGCTAAGCTGGTTGTACCACCGGATAGCTAAAGTGGACAGGTTCTCCTGGAAGCAGTAATTAAGAGTTGATTATTTCCCCCATATATTGTCATCTTCCGATAACTAGTGATGTGGGCTGAGGGGCAGCTGTTCTCGTCGAACTTCTCGAACTCCGGGACTTTGAATTTTGGTGGAAACACTAGATCGGGAACCTAGACTCAACTCCATTGCATCCACCCCATAGTAGTCGTGGTCCCCTTTAACCATTCATCTGGTCTTCCAACATTCTGATCTTTTTCCATTTATTTGTCTTATCCTCCTCATCAAAATCCAGGATAGGGCAGTCGTCCGGATGATTGTCAGGGTTGGTGTAGAATTTGTATATTAGAACCGATACAGTTTCTTTGGTAGCAGATGATCCCTTGCAGTCCAGGTAAGATCCCGGATGAGACAACACTATCCATTATGTTCATATCCTATATCTTAACATATACAATAATCCTCATACACACATCATATCATATAATTCATATCACAAACACATATACATCACATACATTATATTCAATGTTATCTCTTATTAGCCCATGTACACACATGTGAGAACTATAGATATGTGAGTCTATTGAGGTTGTGCACTATGCCCCTAGGGGCGTATAGAATTTGTCCCGAAGGACCACGTAGATGTCCAAAGGACTACATACAACACATATGTCCCAGGACCACTATATCCCAAAGGACCACTATGTCCCGAAGGACCGTGTAGATCCTCGACTCTTGGCATGCCAACTATACCTCTAGCTCTCAATACACATAACATGGGAATTTTCACTTATATCATTACACATATAGCTTCTTTCATGTAATTCACCTGTCACATATCTCTTTTCATATCTCATAGGATCACATAGCTCATATATACATCACATAGCACATACTTCTCATAACATATAAAAACATAGATCCTCATCACATAACTTATATTACATGTTCATATAATCATTTATATCTATACCACATATCTTATGATCATATAACTTATATCACAGAATCACATCATCACATAAATTATATCTCATAGAAAAATAGCAATACATATTCACTACTAACGGCTACCAACTATACTTATTTTCATGCATTCATACAATCATAACATGGAAATAGACTCATCGCAAGTCTAATTTCCATCTAATCATATTTATAATTATATGCACTCACCTTGGCCTCACTACGTTCCAATCCACTTTTATGATTTCCTCTCTTTCGATCGAATCTTAACTTGATAATCGTTCCGGAACTTGTTCGTGCTCGATATCTATATATTTATACATTGATACATATCAGTATCTAATTGAGGTATTCTAATCTAATTTCTTAGACCAAAAGAAATGTCTATTTCAATTCCCCTGAAGTGCATCGATACATTCTACAGTGCATCGATACATTCTTTAAGATGTGCATCGATGCACTACCCATGCATCGATACACTAATCACCTTCGATGTTTTTCATTTTAAGGGGGTGCATCGGCACTCCTTATGCATCGATGCACTAATTGCATTCGATGTTTCCATTTTTTAATGGGTGCATCGATGTACTTCCTGTGCATCGATACACACTTAACAATTTTCTGGAAATACCCTTAATGCATCGGTACACATGAATGTGCATCGATGCACATAGCCCAAATTCTAATTTATACCCAAAAATCCACTCTTTTCAGCTTAATTACTTCATATATCATCCCTTTTTTATTCTTAACTTACATACTCATATTTAAAACTCATTTCTATTCATTAATCACTCTTTAACATCAAAATCCTATTCTCCATGTAATTCAAGAATTACACTAAATTTTCAACCCATTCCAAATTCAATTCTATTGCTTCTAACTTCTTAATTAGACCCTTGACAAGTTAAATTTAACTTCCAACTCTAGTTATGAACTCTATTCAAGATTTCACCAAAGAAACTCAAATCTTAACCCCTCCTAACTCCATCATACTTTGATTTTAAGATAACTTAAGCTTAGTTATCATCTAATAATCAAAACCTAACCTTAAATCAATAATTAATCCATAAACAAAGAAACTCATTTTGAGCTTGGAGATACGGATGAGGAGAAGAAGAAAGAAATTTTGGATAATCTCATCTTTCCCACGTGGTTCCTTATCTTATAAAAGGAATATAAAATCTCACTTGTCATTGACCATTTTACCCCTTTAATTCATTCAATAATTATAAATACCTTCATCATATTCCAATAAATCATTGAACTATTCAATTATCCTACTTTAATTACGATAATTCTCATCTTTCCCACGTGGTTCCTTATCTTATAAAAGGAATATAAAAATCTACTTGTCATTGACCATTTTACCCCTTTAATTCATTCAATAATTACTAAATAACCTTCATCATATTTCCAATAAATCATTGAACTATTCAATTATCCTACTTTAATTACCAATTTTTAAAACTTTACAATTTGGTCACTAACCCGATATTGAGGATGTTAACCCCGGATTCCATAATTGAATCAAGACACTAATCAAGGGCTCATCTATCTTGACAAGGAGTAAGAGTTCAATGTCACCATACCGCTGGCTAAACTTCTTCTTTCGATCATTCTTCCAACTGTCCCAAATACTTCGTAGCTCTTGGACATCGTCTACTTCAGGCTGACAGAGGCATAGCTGACCAGTTCTGACACATAGCTTTCCTGAAGACTGTCTCCCTTATCTTTCTGAGTCTTCTCGGACAATAGTCGTGCCTCAGCATTTTTATCTCTTGTATTACAATAAATTTGTCCATTAATTCAGATTATTTGAGTGTAACAAACTCTTTTTAGGGATCAATATCCTCTTTTATGATACAAATGCTAAAAGAAACAAACACGAAAACAAAAGGTTAGTAAAAATAAGAATAATAATAATAAAAAATAGGTAAATAAGAAAGAAGAAAACTGCATAGATAGGGTAAAAAATGTCTTAGGGTTTGAAATGGGGTTTTGGGGTAGGCTCTATTTCTCCATAGTTTCTCGATTTAGGTTCTAAAAAAATGGTACTCAAGTTCTCCTTGCCGGTGCCCCCTTGAGCCAGCCAGACCCTTAGTCCTAAGCCCATTACAAGCTTGTGTGGACTAAGTTAAACTCAGAGGAAACATTCCCTTATGCCTATATGGAGAATAAATTCCCACAAAAACATAAGGTATATGAATCCCGAAGATTACTTGCTAGGCCCATACGAAGAATAAATTCTTACGAGAGCGTCACTTTTACCCCTCTTAAACGGGTTTGGAGCTTGGGTTTAGAGCATTAGAGAAAAAAAAGTTTGGAAAGCTGAAATCATTAGAAAACGGTTAGTACAACTATTTACTAAAAAATATAATCAAAAGTAAGCAATAAGAATCGAATATTACCTTAAAATTAAACTTACCCTTTTCTTTAAAAAGACAACTGGAAATTACCTTAGCCTGACTCTACCTATCCCCAATGGAGTCACCATGTTGTCAGAACCATCTTTTGTTGGGCCTCTGAATTAGGCTTCGACTTAGGAAAATGGATTAGGAGTCGCCACCGATAATTTATTTTAAAGCAATGATGAGTAGAATACCTTATTTCTTACTGATTTGCATCTTACCAAAGATGTGTCGGATTCGGGAGTCGGTTACAGTCAAGGAAGGGTTACCCTTGAACTGCCCTTTCCGTAGTACGTAATTTCCAGTTGTCTTTAAAAGTTGAAAATTTAAATTAAAAGGTAAAAATAACGATCCAAACTACTTACCTTAGATTGATTTAAATTGCGCCCTTAAAAGTTGAGAAAAGTGTTAGTGAAAAAAGGCAATGAAAGTAAATTACATAAAGAGAATGAAAATAAAATGGATAGAAGAAAGAGATACAAAAAATAAAGAAATAAAAGAAATACAAATAAACAAAAAGATAAAATAAAACCTAATACTAATGTAAATACTAAATAAATACAACAAAATAAAATAAAATGGAAAAAAAAATGAAAATAGAAATAAAATAAAATAAAATATAAGTAATAATAAAGTTATAATGATAATAGAGAAATAGAATAATAAAAATAAAATATAATAATAATAATAAATAACAAACAACAAAAAAGAAGAAAAAAAAAATAAATAAAAACATTAAAAACAAAGAATATATAAAAGTATATGTACAATAATAATGGGGGTAGTTTGAAATAAAAGAAAAAAATAAGGGCTAATTTAAAAGGAAATCTGAGCTCAGAATTAAATTTGGGGCTAAAATGGAAGTTTGTAAACAGAGGGACTAAAAGTGCGGTTTACCCTTCTTTAAAAAAAAACACGTGGATCTAGCGTGTAACGGGTGGGTTGGTTGGCTCCAGGGTCTCTCTATAATAAAAAATCTGTTTTAAATTTCATTTGCCATGTTTTAAACATCCCGCGCCGCCTCGCTGTCGGCATTTATCGACGGCAAAACACGAAAAAAAATTATTTTCTAAAAGCTTTTCCCCTCCTCGTTTCGGAAATCAAATTGGTTTTACAAAATATGCTCGGGGAGGGTAGATCAAAGATCAAAGTCTCGGTCCCTCCTCTAAAAACTCATGTCCAAATGCTTTGTGGGTCAAAAAAAGCCAAACAACATTGAATGTATGTGAAGAACAAACGGAAATAGGTAAAAATGTTACCTTTCTCTTATTTGATTTCAAAGACCTTACAAGTAATTATTTCCTTGCCTTTTCGTGACTTTGCTAGTACTTTTGTGTGTAAATCTGTGTGTGTTTGTGTTGATAATTTTACACTTATTTATAGCCTAGGAACAATCTATTTTAGAGTGAAAAGACTCCTAATGCAACTATGATTTGTTTGTTTCTCTGGTTGTTTGTTGCTCATTATTGTGTGACCTTCAACTCGCCGAAATAACAGGAGCTCGTTGCCATCGGAACATGGACTCTCCTAGAGCCGTGCGAGTTTGGACTTGTCTAGGGCATGGCGCTTCCATGGAAAATACAGAACCCTAGTTGGCTCTACTGTGGACTGTTGGATCACAGCTTGATCTAAAGGTCGAGACGCTTGGCGGCTGGGGTAGAAAATGTTTAGGATTCAGGAAACGTATCCGATTAGAGGCTTTGGCAGGATCTGGGTTGCTTTGCTGGGCTATTGATGCTGAGTTATTTTGTGGATAATGGAGCACTATTGGACCATTGTTGGGTCTTGAAACTGTAATATGCAACCAAACAATGAATGAATATTATATTTTATAAAATAGTTTGTATAATAAAAAACATATTATATAAAACTATATCAAATATATCAATGGACAAAATTTGATGTCTTCAGCACACGAAGTGTCTGTACGGTGATCATCCATCATGATGAATTCCGTGATTATGCACACGAAGTGCCTCAGTACCATAATATGATATATTATGCAATATATATTTTTAACAACATATCTTTATAACCCTTAATGTACAAAATAAATGCACTCACATGACTATCCTTGCTATGTATCCAAGAGGTAAAACTGATTACTCTGGTATTTTTCTTTGCCCTTAGTTTTGCTTGTTTCGGGAGCTTGATTCCGATCTATTAAGCATTCATAAAAACATATACCATACCAATGTTAGAATATTTCCTAACCATTATACTTAAACAATATCAAAAGAACATCATTAATTTTCTATACCAATATCAGCCTATTTTAACATTTTGAGCTCCACAGTACCGATACTACTACCAGTACCGATACTTCTATACTATGGTATCGATACCCCCTTCGGGTATTGATACCAAAAATAGGTTCGATGTTGCCTAGTATCGATACCCTTACCATGGTATCGATACTACCCTTCTATGGTATTGATACCCCTAACGGTATCGAGACCAAAATTAAATTTGATGTTTCTCGGTATCGATACCCCTCATCATGGTATCGATACACCTTCGGTATCGATACTGATTGAATCAGTATCAGTACCACTCATCTAATTTATCTAATTTAGCCTATAGTATCGTACTGTTCTTAGCAGTATCGATACCCTCACCAAGAATTTCCAGTTTTCAGCTCAAAAATCTCCCGAATGGGGTCAAATTTCTTTATATTTACCCCATTCAATACTATTAAACTCTTCCTTAACTATCCATACTATAATTTCTTCATTTAGCCTATTGAACAACTAATATCATTCCCGAATATTCGATTTCAAGAATCAAACCACTTTTTCTAATATTTCTTAATCCAATCCAAGGCTTCTAATATCTTATATATCTCTTTGGCAAGTCAAATTACCAGGAAACATCCGTATACACTCCTATTTTAACATATCACTCAAAAACCCATTTTCTTCAATCTCTAATATCTCATCCATAAACTTAGTTTTAATCCCATTAAATCCTTCCTTAATCCTCTAACATACTCAATTCTTCAAAAACCCACCAAAAGCAAAGGAATAAACTACTAAATTGAAAACTCACCTTTGAGCTAGGGAGGAGGATGTGCACGGGAAAGAGAAGAAGAAGGAAAAGAGTTGACCAAATTTTACTCCCATTTTCCCTTACTCTATATTTTAACACATTAAAAGAAATGAATATTAAATTCATCTAATTCCAGTTGACTAAAATATCCTTTAATCCTCAATTACTATAATTTAGTTTTAAACTATTCTTCCAAATTTATTCATCTTTATAAATTAATCAAATAAATTCTCAAATCTTAAATCCTTTCAATAAAGTCCTTAATTCAATAAGTTGGATATTACAATTCTCCCTTAATAAAATTCATCCTCGAATTTAAAGAAGTACATGAAACAAGGAGATGTGGAAACTGCTTTATCATATCCTCCTCTATTTCCCAAGTAACCTCTTCAACTTTATGATTCTTCCAGTTCACTTACTCGGGTGATGCATAGGTTGTCGTTTTATCCAACATACCCGAGTCGATCCTCTGAGTAACGATACAGTTCCTCCCAATTTCTCATGATCGGAGCACTAAAGGCTTTCCAACATCATCATTACACGTTCAACCCATAAGTCTGTGTCCATATGACCTTCACCTTCTTCTCCTCTGAACTCAGGAGCTCCCAAACTTCTCAACTCCTTTAGAATTATAATTCGCGTACTGGAGGAGCAAGGGAGGCGGAGGAGGTTGGAACCTTGTCAAAATAGCGTCGAGAGCTTGCATAAAAGCTCCAAAATTTCGGCACAGGCATACCCTGGGGTGCCGTTGCACTAGCGTTGTCCGACGGAATCGGATATTCAGTATTCTCTTTATAGCTTTACTACCGGATTCGTCTCTACTCTCTCGATCAGTCGCTCTTCTCGAATTCGTAGAATCGACATCTATCATAACATCCATAAATATATACTTAAGTTAGTAAGGAGAAACTCTTATCATATTTCATTCTATATATATCACCTTGACATCTAATGGCATGTAAACTCTTTTACCTTAAAAATTTACACTCAATTTGGTCAAGAATCGACGAACCTATAGCTCTGATACCAATAAATGAACATCCATCTCTCGTATATGAGCTACAGATGTCACATCACTTTTAATATCGTTTCCCATTTGAAAAATCCGTAAATTATTTTATTTTAAAACCGTTTAAAATTCATTTTAATTAAAAAATGTATTAACATACATATACAAATAACAAGCGATGATTCCACAATTCAACTTTTACAGTTGTTTAATTCAAAAGGTTTACAGAGCGTTTAATAAACCTATTACATGCCAACTAAATATATCAAAAGTAGACATGTATGTCATACTGTTACTGAATTAGGTGACTCTGGCTTGATGTCCGATGATCTCCTTACTCAACTGGTATTCAACCTACACGTGAAATGAACACACGTTAAGTATTTCTTAGTGAGCCATACATCATAATCATCTTATAAACATAGTATAGAGTAACAATTTCTAATATCGAGCAACTCTTACAATTTATTGTAAACCTTATAATTTTGCACCATTGGTGCTATTGCAGTCATTTTCCCAATTTCTATTCAGGGCCATTTATTAGAATATACATTTAGTGCCTATACGGAAATTCATCAACTCATGATGAATTATGTGGGTTGCACACATAGTGCCTGTACGGTGATCATCCACCCAAGATGAATTTCGTGAATTGCACACGAAGTGCCTGTACGATGATTCATCCACTCAGGATGAATTCCATGATTGTGCACAAAGTTCATGTACGGTGATTCATCCACTCAGGATGAATTCTGTGATTATGCCACGAAGTGCCTGTACGGTGATTATCCACTCATGATGAATTCCGTGTTTATTCACACAAAGTGCATGTATGGTGATTCATCCACTCAGGATGAATTCCGTGATATGCACACGAAGTGCCTCAGTACGCAGTACTGATATATTGATGCATATATATTTTTTTAACAACATATCTTTATAACCCTTAATGTACAAAATAAATGCTCACCTGACTATCCTTGCTATGTATCCAAGAGGTAAGGCTGATTACTCTGGTACTTTGCCTTTCCCTTAGTTTTGCTTGTTTCGGGAGCTTGGTTTCGATCTATTCAAGCATTCATAAAAACATATACCATACTAATGTTAGAATATTTCCTACCATTATACTTAAACAATACTCAAAGAACATCATTAATTTTCTATACCAATATCAACCTATTTAACATTTCTGGCTCCACAGTACCGATACTACTACCCTAGTCCCGATACTTCTATACTATGGTAACGATACCCCTTCGGATATCGATACCAATAATAGGTTCGATGTTGCCTGGTATCGATACCCTTACCATGGTATCGATACTACCCTTCTATGGTACCGATACTCCCTACCGGTATCGATACCAAATTAAATTCGATGTTTCTAAGTATCGATACCCTTCATCATGGTATCGATACCACCTCTTCGGTATCGATACTGATTGAATCAGTATCGATACTACTCATCTAATTTATCTCATTTTAGCCTATAGTATCAGTACTGTTCTTAGCAGTACCGATACCCTCACCCAAAATTTCTAGTTTTTCAGCTCAAAAATCACCCAAATATGGTCAAATTTCTTTATATTTTACCCCATTCAATACTATTAAACTATTCCTTAACTATCCATACTTATTCCTTCATTTAGCCTCTTAGAACATCTAATATCATTCCGAATATTCGATTTCAAGAATCAAACCACTTTTCTAATATGTTCTTAATCCAATCCAAGCTTCTAATCTCATATATATCTTTGGCAAGTCAATCTATCAGCAAACATCCGTATACACTCCTATTTTAACGTATCACTCAAAAACCCATTTTCTTCAATCTCTAATATCTCATCCATAACTTAGTTTTAATCCCCTTAAATCCTTCTTTAATCCTCTAACATACTAAATGTTTCAAAACCCAACCAAAAACAAAGGAATAAACTACTAAATTGAAAACTCACCTTTGAGCTAGGGAGGGATATGCACGGAAGAAGAAGGAAATGAGTTAACCAAATTTTACTCTCCCCTTTTCCCTTACTCTATATTTAATGCATTAAAAGAAATGAATATTAAATTCATCTAATTCCATTTGACTAATATCATTTTAATCCTCCATTACTATAATTTAGTTTTTAAACTATTCTTCCAAATTTATTCTCATCTTTTATAATTAATCAAATAAATTCTCAAATCTTAATCCTTTCACAAAGTCCTTAATTCAATAAGTGGGGTATTACACCTTTGGCATTGCTTGCAGAGTACGGTACCTGTATAATAAGGGGGCATGTAGGTCATATTTGTTTTTATATTGAGTTTGTAACTTGCTTTGATACTATGTATATTTGAATTATGTTTTGATATATAAATGTTTTATGAACTTGTACAATTTATTTATAAATTATTTTACGTTTTAAATGGTTTGATAAAATTTTAAATTTCCCGTATTTTTAGTGGGTCGATCTAATGGCCCTAATGTGACACCTCGGATCTGGTCACCCGTATCAATTCAGGGTGTACAAACTAATTTTGTTGTGTTCGTGTCAATGGTATAATTTAACTATTGATAATTATAATTAATACACCCAATAATCACAAATACAAGTACAATTTATAAATACATATGAAAATTATAATAATACACACTGTTGAAAGGAAATTATATATCTATATAATCATTTTAAAACCGAGCTAATATAAATTCATGTAGTACTTATGTTAATTTTTTAACAGTGTTGACTAAAATATAAATTTCGTGTAAGTATTTCTATTAATTTTTCAACGATAAATGGTAAGAATAAAATCAAAACGTAACATTAAGTATGATTTAAAAAATATTGAGTAATCAAAACGAAACCACGTGTATAATTAACAACAATTATATGGGTGGTATGAGAGCCATAACAAATTTGTATATATTATTGTAATTGGAAGCTGCAACCGAAGATGATACAAGTATTTATATATTATTGTAACTGCCAACCACCAAAAAGGAAATATTATATCAATCTAAGGTTTATACTTGGGATTAAGTTTAATTATTATTATTATTATTTTAAAATCATCTTAGTATTTGTTTGATTCGATTCCGTCTGTTTTATCTTAAACAATATTCAAAACTCAAACTTGACTTTATTATAAAAAAAAAGTCAATAGCTTGAAAACGTGGAATCAAAATTAATTCAAATCCAAAATGATTCATATTAACAAAGACCCTATCTAAAACAACTCAAACGTAAAATCTAGAATAGTCTTAATCAGGGGTCGAACTAGATATTTATTTTGGTTGTCAAATTTAGATATTATATCAAAAAAATTGAGTGAGAATTTCAGTATTAAAATTTGGGCTTATAAACGAATCGAATGAATACGAACGAGAGTATATTCTTGTTCTTTCGTTTAACTTTAATCGAACAAATGAATAAACATGAACAACTAAATGAACGGAATTTCTTTTTCATTCATTAAGAAATGTAGTTTGTTCTTGTTCATTCGTTAAAATGATAAACGAAAACAAATGAACGAAGCCAACACATAGGAACGAACGTAAACGAACACAAAGAAATGTAAATGAACATAAGCAAATTTACATAAAATTAATTTAGTTTATATTTGAGAATAGTTTTTTCCCCCAAATAATTTTAGGATTTATATTTTATGTGATTTGAGTACTTTCTATTTGGGTTTATAATTAATTAGATTTTAAAATATTAATGAGTTTAAGTTTAAATTTACGAGGTATTAATATTTCAAACGGTTTGGAGATTGAATTGAATATAAATGAACGAACATAAATGAACGAATTACTGGACGTTCACAAACATAAATGAATGAACAAGCCCTATTTGTGTTCGTTCATTTAATTAAAAAACATAAAATCTTATTTATGTTCATTCATTTAAAATAAATGAACATAAATAAACTTACTGCCAAATAATTTACAAATAATTCATTGAGCATTCAATTTGTTTACATACCTATTAAAATTTTTATTATTAAATATATTTTAAAATGTGGGATCAATTTTTTTTTAAAGGGTGTCAATTATTTTTGAAAGTGGTGTCATTTCTTTAATTTAATTTAATTTTATATATAATTGATATAGGAAATTTTCTTTTTAAAAACTTTGGGTATTAATTGACACCCCTAAGTCTATATTGGCTTTGTAAGTGGTCTTAATAAGAGACGAACGTAAGATTTTATATTCAGAGGCGAAACCATTTTTTCAATGAAAAATAAATAAAATCTAAAATATATAATTTAAATTTTCAGGGAGTGACTGCCCTCACTTCCGATCCGTCCCTGGTCTTAATCTGAAATGATATAAATTTTTTAAAATTTAATTTGATTTGAATTAAATTAACTCGAATGAAAATCAATATGATAGTTCAAATTGAAAGTTGTGAGTATGACATTTGCATTCTTATAAATTGTACGTGGTCTCAACCTTTTGGTCTTGATATCTATTTAGGGACGGAGTCATTGTTGGGTGGAAGGGTTTACCCTAAAAAAAATTTATATATAAAATTGTATCTAGACGCGCATAGGATATTAATGACTACATATGAATACTGTTCAACTATGTATTTATGTATTTATTTATATATGCATTGTATTTTATCTATATTTTTTGATTTTCTGACTGCCGGAGGTCTTTCACGGAAGCTACTCTCAACCTGGCGTTGGGGGCAGCCTACTACCATACCTCCCCTTATCCCATTGCATATGGGAATTGGGTTTTGTTGTTGTTGTTGTTGTTGTAATGAAGTTGTTGTTTGCAAATTGGCCTATTTTATTTGCAAGTGGCATTTGTAATCTATAGCCTATAGGGATACAATAGTATATTAGGTCAGTTTTGGACAAATTTTATCATGTTTTATCACCATTATTTTGACAGTACAATAGTTGAACTTAATGAGTGATTTCACTTATAAAAAATTTGTTCTCATATGAATTTGAGTAACTTTATCTGTATATTTACGCAAGTTTATCTAAATTTGAAATTATAAAAAATATTTACTTTATCTTTTTTGACTCTTAACTTTTTATCTGTTAACCTATTAAATCAATTAACCAAGAAAATAATATATATTTTTTAAATTTTTATGTTATTTACAAATTTTCATATTTTTCAATGTTTATAGTTTTTAATAGGCATGTAAACGAATAGAACGTTCAACGAACCATTTGTGAACCGTTCAGCGGGAAGTTCGTTTATGTTCGTTTATTTATTAAACGAACGAACATGAGCAAGATTTTGTGTTTGTTTAATTAAATGAACGAACATGAACAGAGGGCTCGTTCGTCATTTACGTTCGTGAATGTTCAGTAATATGTTCGTTCATTTATGTTCGTTCGTTTATGTGTGTTTATTTATGTTTAGCCCAATCTCTCTAGACCCATTTACAATATTAAAACCTAATAAGTTTTAATCCGATACCCATAAATATTTTAAAATTCAATTAATTTTAAATACAAATAAAAAAAGCTCAAAACAATTAAATAAAATATAATCCTAAAATTGTTAGGAAAAAAATATATTTTCATTTATGTTCGTTTATGTTCATTTATTGTGTTCATTGACGTTTGTTCGTTTGTGTTCGTTTACGTTCGTTTATTGTGTTTGTTTATGTTCGTTCATTTGTGTTCGTTTACGTTCGTTTATTGTGTTCGTTTATGTTCGTTCATTTGTGTTCGTTTATCATTTAAATGAACGAACATGAACGAACACGAACAAGCTACATTCCTTAATGAACGAACACGAACAAGCTACATTCCTTAACAAACGAACACGAACAAGAAATTTTTTGTTTGTTTATGTTCGTGTTCGTCATATGTTCGGTTAAAGTTAAACGAACATACATGAACATACCTTCGTTCGTGTTCGTTCGGTTTGTTTATAG
Organism: Hibiscus syriacus; assembly: GCF_006381635.1. NCBI lineage: Eukaryota > Viridiplantae > Streptophyta > Magnoliopsida > Malvales > Malvaceae > Hibiscus > Hibiscus syriacus. Next base: position 765,607 of record NW_024062162.1, read on the forward strand.
GTCTAGTTTTTAAAAATTAAAATATACTATATATATTTGCAATTTATAAACATTTAAATATGAATTGATTCGGTTAGTAGAGAATTCATGAACTTTTGAAAAATTCATATTATATAAATATAAATATAAACATAAACATAAACATAAATATAAATATTTTAATTTAATTTATATTACTATTTTAATATAAACTATTATATGAAGGGGTTAGTATCGAATGTGCTGATAACATATAAATTTTATATATTATTATAAGTGAATTATTATATTAAAAAATATTAAAAAAAAATAATGAATAGCTTTATGAATCATTAGAAAGTCCAACTCATTTCTTATTATTTAACATTATTTATTTGTATCATCCAACTTGTATGAGTGAAATCTTTAACTCTATTTAGAGGTTCATGATAATTTTAGGGTTTTGATTAAATATAGCATTGGAAGATTATAATATAATCGAATATGTTTTTATTGTTGAATATATACAGTTATTTTTTCTAAAGTATAAGCTTAATGTTTTCTAAGTTTTTATTTTAGAGTCAACTCTATTATGATCATTAAAGATTCAATCAATCAATCAATCAGTGTTTTACACATTACTTAGCTTTTAGTTTCCTTTATTATTATTCCTATCTAAAATAAAATTTATAATTTTTCAAAGAAAACCCCCCAATCTTTCATAAAACACCCTTCAAATTCATAAAACTCTAATTCACAAATCTCTCAAACCCTAAATCTTTGATCCATAATCCCTAAATCCTATTTATTACCGTCGAAACCAGCCACCATCATTGCTCCTTCCGTGAGTGGTGTAGCTTGAACGACAACCAATGGTACAAATGGAAGAAGAAGAAAGGGTGTAGACGAACCAATAACATGAAGAGGGGAAAACCTGGGTGAATGAAACAAGGATGCACCGACGACAGGGTATAGAGAAAAGCTTAGCCAGAGATGAGTTTCTAAGGGAGGGAAATTAGATAAGGAATTCGCGTATTGAGGATTAAGAGATTTAAAGGAGTGAGGTGATGGCAAAGGGATGACAGGTGAGTGGGTGTTCAACAACGACAATTGTAATGAAATTGAACTTAAAATGATAATATGAAAAAAATATTGGCGACATATTTTAACAAAAAAATAATTTTAACACCGAAAAATAAATAATGAGTTGTATTAGTATTATCTTTAGATCATATTGTCTACATTTTGTATTTCCCTTTGTCTTATCCCTCCTAAGGTCCAATGGTGCCAATCACATTGTTTATCTAATAATGTTAAAGTTTACAGTTTATTTAGTGAATAGGAGTAAAAAAAAAAACAGAACCGATGGTGTATGCATAGGCTCTCTAACCGCACAACTATATACATGTATCTAGACTTCTAAGGTTTAATATATAAAGTAAAGAGAGAGCAATGGATAATCTAGAAGTAAAGCTGGTGTTTGGCCGATAGGGCAAGCAAATCAAACAAAGTCGTAAAAGCATGTGATGGGTTAAAGAGAGATTGGGGACCTATCTTTCCACACCTAGCATATGGTCATGCTACACAATGTTATTTCATTTAAGATAATTTAGGTTAGATTAATTAAATCATATGCTTGTTAAAATTATATACGAAGTAGTTTGTGTTTAAAGAATTTCAACTTTTTGATAATGAAGGTTTGTATTCTTAACATACGCGGTGTTCGAATTCAAAACCTCTAAAAATAATAACAAATTCTTTTACTACATGATTCGTGTGTGTATTACATAATATATTAATTATTTTTAACTGATAATTCGAGCCCCAAATATTAATTTAAATCTAACATGACATTTAAAATATATGAATAAAAAATTATCAAAAAATATATATACAATCAAATTTTTGACATTTTTTTATTAATTACATTGACAACTTAAAATGACATGATTGATTCGATGTTAATATCTCAAAAATTCAATTAAATAATTTTAAAATTTAAGGACTAAGGGTTGAAATAACCCTTTTATGTTTTAGGAATCCTCCAACCACACAATGACTTTGGGTAACAATTCTGTCTATGAAGATTTGGTTGAATTAAAAAAAGTAGACAAGGAATCAAGTGTTTTTGAAGAAACTCTTGAGCCCATTCTTTTTTAAATGTTTGTGATGATCTAGCTCTAGGGTTAAGATATGTCATACAGTCAGCAAAATGTGTGGGGTTTTCATATTGATACCTCTACTATGTCTTTATTAGTATTTGTTTTTATGAAATACAATCTTCTTTCATTTATCTGTTTAATAGTTTCAATAAAGATTAATCTTATTGAGTTAAATAAGATCATAAGAGTATCAAATTGTTTTTATCAAATATTTAGTTCTGTAAACGAACCGAACGACACGAATGGTGTATGTTCATGTTCGTTTGTTTAATGTTGTTACATTCTGAGAGACTTAAACTCGATATTTTAATTAAGTTGATCTAAATATTTAGTAATTCTAATAGTATTTTATCAAGAAGTAAAAGTGGAAAAAGGCATGAAAATGTGAGTGAGGTATACAGAAATGTAGCACTTTTATAGGGAAGTGTTCAAATGGGGAATATGAAATGTTCTAAACTGACCCATGCTACGTTCTTTGTTGATTTTGGTCGGAAAAATCATGATATGATTTTAATATGATAATTAAAAATAATAATAACTTACTAAACATTATGTTCATGATAATTTTAATATAAATATAAGAATTTACCAATCACATGAGCAAAGTATATTCTTTGGCATCTTAGCTGGCTATCAAGTCTTTGACTTAACTACTTATTGGTTAATTAACTGCCAAACTAATGCACTTCCCTTTTTATGTCAGCTGCTAAGCTAATGCGCTTCTCATTTACACAGTTGTGAATCTAACGCTAAAACAAAGCTTGTCAATTTTAAGTTAAGAAACCAACGTATAAAATTTTATAATAAAATTAGATTATTAACAGAAAATACTTAAATTTTATTATATTTGATATTTTCGAGGTGATTACCTCTCTCAATCTTCCCATCGGTCCATCCTTATTTTTAAGTAAACAAAAAGGATTTTATACTAATACCAAAAGGTTTACGTTAGAGAATAAGTTGCATCACACTCTCTCTTAAAAATAATAATTACGAATTCGAACACACTAATTTATCATTAGCTTTTATCATAGAGTCTCCATACAAATTATGCTACCTCCATCACTTGTTCAGTTCAGATTGTTAATGTCATTCATAAAAGCTTCATTGAATTAAAAAAAAATTATTATGTGACATCTCAATAAAACGTATTAGTATGATTTTCTAAGAGCAGGCAGGCCTTGAATAGAGTAAAGAAAGAGAATGATAATTAGGATGCAAGTAAAGAGAAAGGCAGTTGGTAAAAAAGAGGTGGCAAAGCAGGCAGGACAAGGCAAGGCAACGGGAGTGTCAGCCTTTTGGCGTGCATTACTGAGCTACATGTCGAGTGTGTTAATGCTTACCCCTTTCTCCCAAAAACCCAATGAAGCTAATCTACTTTCTTCACCAATTTTGATAAAGAGAAATACCCAAAGCAACAAAGTTCAAGTTTTTCGGTTTGTGTTGAAAGTATTGCCAGTACAAATAAAACCCAGATTAAAAATATATATATATTTGCCAACATCTTTGGCTTTTTCTCCAACACTGAATCTTGTTTGAGTTTTGTTCTTTTTATAGTTTTTGGTTCTTTTTTTGTGGGGTTCGTCTGTAAATTTCTTTACTTCATGAATTTGACACAATTTTTTTTGCAATGGTGGTGAAAAATTCCTCGGTAATTTCTTCTTTTGACATTTTTTGGTTGTCTGTTTGTATGGGGTTTGCAGATTTGATGCTATCGATTTTTTTTTATTAGTACATGTGAATACAATGAAATATATGTTCGAAAAACTTTCAATGAATGATTGTACACCTCCTATTCGAACTCAGGACCTCAAGTAACAATCTTTTAACCAGCGAGGTTGCATGGTTCGTGCTTGATGCAAGCATTTGCTTTTGGGGGTTAACTTTATTCTCTTTTTACATTCCAAGTTGATTGTGGGCATTTTCCCAGTTTCCCATTAATGTGGTGTGGTGGGGTTTTGTGAATTTTTTTACAGCAAATATAAAAATAAATCTGATCTTTAGTGTTGGAATTTCGTTATTTAATTTAGATTTCCGTGCTATATTCTGGCAGATTCCTCAGATTTCAGCTTCAATTGGTGAATGATGTTTATTTTTTGTTGTTGATGGGAGTTGATATTTCATTGTTCATTACTATAGCACCTCTATAATTTTATCCTTTTTCATTGATTCCCATGCTCTGAATGAAAATATAATAATAATAAAGGTAGATGCCTGTTGTCTACCGTTTTGGTGGTTTCTTCAACTGATTCCAAGATGCTGTTTTCCATTGCAGGATTTCAGACTCCAACGGTAATATATATATATATATGATTAGTATATGTCAAGTTTGGAACTTGAACCTTTAAAGGGCTTTAAAAGGTCCTGGTGATATGAATCTTTTATGTACTTTTTTAAAAGGGGGAAACAAAGAAACTGAGTAATCAGTGAGAAATAAAGAAATAGTGAAGTCAGATTGGTGCTTGTGATAGTCTGTGGTTTTGGGAATTATTTTAGTGTAAAAAGTCTGTTGTTTGTCTCCTAAGCCGACCGAGTGCGCCCGGACTCGGTGGGCTTTGCCGTCAACAAAGGAAACCTCCTCTTCATGGCTCTCTTGCCATTCAAAAGAACCTTTTCTTAAACTCAAAATCCCCCATTTCTCCAGTTATCTATCTCTTTCTCTTATTCAGACCGTCTCCTGCCTCGGTTGCTTTCGTAGCATATATTCCTTCCCTTCTTCTGGATCGGTCTTCGGTCTCTGGAATCACCGAAAGCTGTTTGAATTCAGAAAGCTTGGTCCCCACAGTTGGGGTGTTGGTTACCACTTCTGGTAACTTTTCGTCGAGTTGGTGTTATGTTTCATTCACCATGCGAGTAGCAGCTAGCTGAGTGCCTGGTGTTTGATTCATTTGTGATTCGATCTGAATAGCTGATTGAGGTTTTAGAGAGTGAAGAGTTTTTTTGTTTGCCAATATGAAGTTTATGAAGCTTGGATCGAAGCCGGATACCTTTCAGAGCGAAGGGAACAATGTGAGGTAAGATCTCTTGGACCAGTAAGTGATAATCTCTTGTCTGAGTCCATTATTTTTATTCATTTCAACTGCAAACTCGAAAATCATACGATTGTGGTAGCGATGCCTCTTTGGTTTATGCTTAAATTAGGAATCTTCTTGGGACTGTGTGATTTATCGGTATACCGTAGAATGTTTGATGTGATTTGCAGATTTTGTCGGCCATTGAATTGTTATGCTCCTCTCATCTCTTCATTCAAGTGTTTTCTTTGGTTTCGACTTTGATCTTCCTTTTTTTTTCACTTAAATCCTCTATGGTTGTTCCTGTTTATGTTATACTTAATGGCCTTCTGCATAATAGGGTTATACTAACTGATTGTGTGTGACACAAATAGTTATGATTTCAGATTCATGATCCTTGAGATCCAGTAATAGGTAGTTTAATTTCTGCTTAAGAAGATACAGAGAATCTTCCACTTTCGGTTCTTTATAATGACAGTGATGTGTTCGACCCTGAATTTGTTAAAGCAATAGCAACCTCGGGAATGGTGGTTGAGGCTCTAAATTAAATTAAATCATAACATCATCCGGTTAAAATTTGATGAGATTTCCCCCTTAGGATGCTAATCGTGCCACGACGAAATCTGAGTCCTATTTCTTGCTGTATTATTCGGATGTGGTAATGCATTGACTTATATCTCGATATCAGATACGTGGCAAGTGAGCTCGCAACCGATGTGACTGTCACTGTCGGGGATGTTAAGTTTTATCTGCACAAGGTATGTATTTTCGTCTTGTTTACGTAAATTTCTGTCTATGTTCGAGCACTGTCTTTGGGAGAAACATCCTTGCTAGAATGCGTTTCAATATACCTTACATGAAATCTGAACTTATAACTTAAATGAAAATGTATGCAGTTTCCTCTTCTGTCAAAAAGTGCATGCTTGCAGAAGTTGGTTGCAAGTGGTAGCGAGGAAAGCAATGATGAAGTTCAGATTTCCGACATTCCCGGAGGTCCAGCTGCCTTCGAGATATGTTCCAAATTTTGTTACAGCATGACTGTCACCCTTAACGCTTACAATGTTGTCGCTGCTCGATGTGCGGCCGAGTACTTAGGAATGCATGAGACCATTGAAAAAGGGAACCTAATTTACAAGATCGATGTCTTCCTCAACTCCAGCATCTTCCACAGCTGGAAGGATTCGATCATTGTTCTTCAGACCACGAAATCCATGTTACCATTATCCGAGGAATTGAAGGTGGTCGGTCTTTGCATCGATGCTATAGCTACCAGGGCTTGCATTGATGTTTCCAAGGTTAATTGGTCCTACACTTATAACCGAAGAAAGCTCCCTGAGGAAAACAGGAACGATCCGAGCGTTGATGGTTTCAGAAGCCGATCTGTGCCAAAGGACTGGTGGGTCGAAGATTTGTGTGAACTCGAAATAGACTTGTATAAGCGTGTCATAATGAATATTAAGACAAAAGGAATGCTGTCGCATGAAGTGATCGGAGAAGCTTTGAAAGCTTATTCTTACAGAAGGTTGCCCGTTTTCGGTAAAGGTGTGATTCATTCTGGGGATGTCTTCAAGTATAGGTCAATGGTTGATACAATTGTTTGGTTGTTGCCTGCGGAGAAAGGAAGTGTATCTTGCAGTTTCTTGCTGAAGTTATTGAAAGATGCCATCGTTGTTGACTTGGGAGAGATGGCTCAGGAACAACTAGTAAGGCGAATAGGACAGCAACTGGAGGAGGCATCTGTAAACGATCTTTTGATACGAGCACGTGAAGGAGAAGATGTGATGTACGATGTTGTTACGGTACATAAAATGGTGAGAGAGTTTCTGATGCAAGATCAGAATGCTGAATTCGAATCTGAAGAAAATGAGGTCCAGGAGATACAAAGACCCGGGATTTTAACCGATGCTTCCAAGCTGATGGTGGCGAAATTGATAGATGCTTACCTTGCTGAAATCGCGAAGGATCCCAAGTTGCCCTTGTCAAAGTTTGTAGACCTTGCAGAAATGGTGTCTTGCATCTCTCGGCCTTCTCATGACGGGCTTTATCGAGCCATTGACATGTTTCTTAAGGTGATAATCTTGCATAAGTATTTGTTCAATTCACACCAAATTATTATTTTATTAAACTTGAACATACAAATTCAGGATTTAGAAAGCTTTTGGTAAAATTCGATCTAAATGAAGAACTGACACCGTCAGCCTTTTTCTATACCTCTTTAACTCTACTCGGCTTCAATGTAGGAGCACCCAGGGATCTGCAAGAATGAGAGGAAAAGAATATGCAAGTTAATGGACTGCAAGAAACTATCAGTTGATGCATGTATGCACGCTGTGCAAAACGATAGGCTCCCGTTGCGTGTAGTTGTGCAGGTTCTGTTTTTCGAGCAGGTTAGGGCTACTCCTTCATCGGGGAGTAGCACTCCCGACTTGCCTAGAGGTCTGAAGGATCTAAATATCAGATCTCACGGGAGCTCAAGGTCAGCAGCAACCAACCCGGAGGAAGATTGGGATGCAGTGGCCACAGCGGAGGAACTCAATGCCCTGAAAGGGGAAATAGCTGCCTTGAGGACGGGAAACAGAATAGGAGGGAGTGAGAGAAATGGTGTAGATAGTAGAAATAGCGTCGATAGAGCCGCCATTAGTAAAATGAAAGGTTTACTTAAGTCCAAGAGGATGTTTTCAAAGATATGGTCAAGCAAAGGAACCCAAGGTGAAAACAGTGGTTCAGATTCATCTGAGAGTCTCGGTTCAGTCAATCCTGAAGAAGCCAAATCAACACCATCCAGAAATAAAAGGCATTCGGTTTCTTAAAGTAGAAATGCAAGGAAAACATAGCAGCAGGCTTTTTGGTGTTTGGTTTTATGAAGCTTTTACTAAATTCAAGAACTAGTTTAATGTTAATTTAGCTAAATGAAAGCATATATAGTCATGAACGAACCACTTTACAATGAATTTGAGTGGTTACTGTATAATGAATTTGAGGGGTGCTTATTGAAGACACATGCAGTGCAGGCAGCCATTCATGTTATCTGTTCTTAACCAACACGAAATGAAAATGACTTGAATTCTCTTCATGGTTTTCAAGCTTCCTTCTCAATTTACCTTGCATGGAAAACACATGCAGAGCAGGCAGCCATTCATGTTATCCGTTCTTAACCAACACAACGAAAATGACTTGAATTCTCTACATGGTTTTCAAGCTTCCTTCTCAATTTATCTTGCATGGAAAACATAATTCATCTATTACCAATTTCCATAACAGTTGATGGCTGTTTGATCAACAAGGCTTATTCGATTCGGAGAGGAAGCAGGATTCATTTTCGTGCACTCGGCTCATGCATTCGGAGAGGAAAAAGATGGAATGTGATTTAAGTTTAACAAGCATCAACAAGATCATGCTAAGATTGATCTATGTAGGTCAAGAAATACAATTGGTTATCGATGACTTACATATTTATACATACAATGCTTTCTTTTACCTAAAAACTAAAATCAGCAGTTCTTGTATACATAAATCAGTTGAGAGGAAAAGCCAATTGATCATGAAAGAAGACAACTGGTTCTAAAACTGCTAAAATGAGAAGACAAAACTGATATATTCAGCCGCTGACTTTGCCCAGGTGATGCCTCCATCTATTGCAAGAAACATGAGATCGGATGTAATGTTAGCATTTAGGGTGAGTTGTCAAATAAGATCAGTTCTACACACATGTCGTCAGGTTGCTGGTCGTGTAGGTACACGATTTAGTTGTATTATATGTGACCTCAAGCAACAGTCCTTAACCTGTTGAAAATATTCATAATGAACCACGTCGGCAGATGAAGACATAAACAAAGCTTGGAACATAAAACAAAACACAGAATTTACTTGAATGGCTGCTAACGCAGACAAAAAGTCTTTACATCGTTCAAGCAAAGCCTTCTCCTTTGCAGCCAAGCTCACAAGTTCGGCCACCAAAGAATTCATTTCCTCCACCTGCAAGGGACAAAAGATACTTTAGATAATTAAGTAGATTTTCCGTTTTAAAAGTGAAAGGTCAGGCCAAACACAAATAAACTGTTTCGAAAAGGAAATTACAAGTATTGAGATATCAGTTTTATCATTATTAGGAAAATATTGAGATTACAAGTATTTCTTGCTTTTTCAGAAGTATTTCCTTAGTAGGATTACTTGGTTATTAAGTCTTCCATTTAAACTGTGTAACCTCTTTATTTAAGAGGCGAATTGATAATTGAATAAACCAAGTTAGAATTAAGAGAAAAAAAAACTAAAAGATCTTGGTAACTTTTTGTGAGTCCTGAGGTTTCAATCTCCCTTCAATGAGCTGATCTATCCAACATCATAGGCTGTTCTAAGAATAAAGTTAAGGCAATCGCTTCTGACGTTCTCGTTAATCGTGTAGTGACTCAAGTCATATCCCGAGACCAAAACATTACAAGTGGCTTGTAAAGAACTCGATGATTACAGACACTTACCACATAAAATAACTTTATGATTTTTATTTTGTAAGACTAAGATTCTAGAAAATTGAATTAATGAATTACCTTTGATAGTGACCACATCGAAGATGCCATTGCCTGCATCATCTCAACTGCTGAACTGACAGCATCCTTAAGATTTTGGATATCGACCTATTATAAGAGAAAACAGAGAAGATAAAGAGGAACAAGGGCAACATTTTAAACCACACCGATAGTCGTGAACTGAATCATTAACACATTGCACATTGGAAAGTAGAAGGGAAAAAAGGGACGAAACTTACTGTGGCTTTTCCAGCAATTGGAAGTCGAACAGTACTAGCCTTTAGAGCTTCAGTTGCTCCCAGCAAAGAGCCAGAGTGGTCTCTTTCGAGGAGGGCCCATGCTTCTAAATGAGCTATCTGCATTCACCAATTATAAAAAGTTTGTCATGAAGAGGATTCATGCTATAAAGCCAGCATCTCGTGACAGAGAGTGGAAAGGATTAAGCCTGTAACTAGCATGCAGTAAGAAGTGAGGGACGGCAACGGAGGATCTAAGGAATCATCAACAGCCCTTTTCCTTTTGGGAAAAATATATAACAGTACAAAATTTTCTCTTCTTGACTTTCCTTGATTTCTTATTTGCTTTTTGATTTCTTACTTCCTCTACCTCTAGAAGATGCACGATACTCATATAAATCAAACACTGGCCCGTTCTCTACGGCATACAAGAAGAAAAACTTTAATTTTCCATTTTTTGGCCATGTTTTATGTGTTAATTGTCGCAATCGTCTTTCGGTTGGGCCCCGGAATTGGGCTTCGACTTAGAAAAATGTAGATTGGAGTCGCCACCGATCATTTATTTTAAAAAAAATAAATAGGTTGACCGGATACCTTATTTCTTACCTGATCTATGTCACCAAAGATATGTCGGATTCGGGAGTCGTTTACAGTCAAGGAAGGATTAGCACCCTTGAACAGCCCTTTCGGTACTATATAATTTCCAGTTGTCTTAAATTAAGAAAAATTGAAAGTTTAAATTGAAAGGTAAAACTCTTATCCTAATTGCTTACCTTTAATCAATTGAGAGTTTTTCTACAAAGTTAAAATGTTAGAAAAAATAAATAAATAAATAAAATACTAAATAAATCAAATGAAAGGAATAAATAAATAAATTAAAAAAAAATGATGATAAAACTATTAAATAAACCGAATAAAAAATAAGATAAACTAAAATGAAAAAAAAAATATATATATAATAAGAAGTAGTAATAATAATAATAATATACATATATGCATATATATCTAATAAACAAACCTATAAATCTAAAAAGATGAAATACCATCATTTCACCAAAAGGTGAAGTTTTGGTCAGATTGTGGACAAGGGGAGGCCATGAGAAAATGATAATTCAAATGTTAGGTAGACTAGTGATATATATAATATAACATTCAATAAGATAATTAAAAAAACAATAAAAATATATGCAAATATATACACGAACATTAGGAAAATAGAATATAAATAAATAAATAAAATATATATTAAGATACAACAAAAAAAAGGAAGAAACAAAATATACAAATATAATAACGTTTAAACAAGATATTAATATGAAATAATAAAAGGAAACAAAATGAAATGAAAATGAAAAAAAAAGTACTAATAGTAATATATCTATACGTATATATATAAGAAATAGTGATAAAAAAATGGTATAATATAACATAAATAAAAAAACACCAAAAATAGATAAATATAGTAAATAAATAGAAAAATATAATTTAGTATGTATATATATAATAAGGATTAAAATGAAAAGAAAAGCAAATCGAGTGGCCAATTTGAAAGCAAATCGGAGTTTAAAATCGGATTTGGGACCAAAATAACAGACCTTTAAGGAAGGAGGGACCAAAAGGGTAGTTTACCCTAATTTATTACAAAATACACGGATCTGATATAAGCATGGGTCGGGCCAGTTTGGTCTGCTGGGCTTAATATATATATGCCAAAGAAATTTTTAAAAACAATCATTTTCTCTCTTCTTTCACCAAAAATGCTTCTCTCCTCTCTGAAAACACTCTCAAGTGTTCTCCAAAAATAAGAACACTGCCGGATTCTTCAAGAATCCAGAAACCGACCGCCCTACGCCGCCTCGTCGCCGTTCATCGGCGGCAAAATCAAAAGATTTTTTTACTTTTCCGAATGCTTTTCTTCTCCTTGTTTTGAAAATCAAGTTGGTTTTTCAAAAAAAAGGCCTCGGGTTTTCGTAGATCTATACAAACGATCTCGAACGAAAACATCTTTTCATCGGCCAAAAGATTTTCTTTGGGGACTTTTCTAAACCAAACATCAAAGAATAACAACATGCAAAGGCGAAAAACAACAAACAAGGTAAAAAGCTACCTTTTTTTTATTATCTCTCTCGAAGATCTTTACAAGGGCTTGGACTTTCTTGGCTACTGTGTGTGAGCGGTTGTTACACAGTGATCTCGTGTGTGAATCTAGTGTAAATCGTTCCCCCACAACGAGTTTGATTACCCTTATTTATACTGGAAAAAAACCTATTCTTAGATTATATATTTGAGTCCTAATGGAATTCTAATACTGGGTTCTTGTTTTCCAAATGTGCACGTTGTTGGTGTGTTGCCGAGAAGCACGGAGGAGAGGCGTGAATGGTGAAGACTCGTGAGGCATGGGGGCTCGGTTCTGGAAACGGCGCTGACACGAGGGATGAGCATGCGGCGCTAGGGTTCCTGGAAACCCTAGGGAGCTGATCTGCACGTGGGTCTGGGGCTGACTTGGGCTATTGTTGGACTTGTAATATCGGGCATGTATCATAAATAAATAAATAAATAAACATGTACATTATGTAATATAATATAATATAATATAATATAATATAATATAATATATAAATATAATATAATATAAATATAATATAATATAATATATATAATATAATATAATATAATATAATATATATAATATAATATAATATAATATAATATAATATAATATAATATAATATAATATAATATAATATAATATAATATAATATAATATAATATACATTACATGAATAATATCCATGATCGAAATTTAATGTCTTCAGCTGCCCCTCTTTGCTCATTGTCGTGTAACGAAAATAGAGCAAAGATTAAAAGACATGAATTTCGACCATATTGAATATCCTCTGCGGTTGAGACCTAATGTTGAAACTGGTTTGTCAATATGAATCATGAAATGACTCCCTCGTCGTGAGGTTGAGTTCAAACTGAGCACGAAATCCGTCATTGTGAAGTTGAAATTGGACTCCGAGCTTTTGACAAGTGGCCTCTGAATCATCTTCTGGTTCAAGGTACTTCGTCGTGAAGGTGACCCTTAACCTGAAGACTGTGGTGTTACAGATGACTCCTTCGTCGCGAAGTTGGGTCAATCTGTTTGTGAAGTTGGAATTGTATATGGCTCCTTCGTCGTGAAGTTGAGCTTGAGAATTGGATATCCTTCATTGTGAAGTTGAAATCCAAGTATTGTTCCTAGTCCAATATCCTCCGCTGTGAAGTTGAAATTGGTTTTGGAACTGGAAAATTGTTTATTGACAACTAGCGGTCCCTTCGTCGTAAAGTTGAACTTGCGTTGTCTCGAGTCCAATATCCTTCGCTGTGAAGTTGAAATTGGCTCTGAAATTGGGGAAGTCTTTTGTTGACAGCCAGCGGCCCCTTCGTTGTGAAGTTGAACTTGTGCTGTCTTAAACTGGGAAATTTTTGTTGACAACCAGCGGCCCCTTCGTTGTGAAGTTGAACTTGTGTTGTCTGATACTGAGAAATTTTCGTCGACAACCAGCGGCCCCTTCGTCGTGAAGTTGAACTTGTGTTGTCTGACACTGAGAAATTTTTGTTGACAACCAGCGGCCCATTCGTTGTGAAGTTGAACTTGTGTTGTCTGATACTGGGAAATTTTGTTGACAACCAGCGGCCCCTTCGTCGTGAAGTTGAACTTGTGTTGTCTTGAGTGGCACGATATCCTCCGTCGTGGAATTGAAATCGCGGATGGCCCCTTCGTCGTGAAGTTGAGCCTTGACTTGAATATCCTTCGCTGTGAAGTTGAAATCCAAGTATTGTATTTTGCGGGTGGACATGATTCCCTTCGCCGTGAAGTCGAAACCGTAGAGACCCCTCTATCGTGAAATTTGGGTTTTGAGCTAGATACCCTATGAAGTTGAAATCTACTCTCGAGTTGATTGTGTAGCTTTGAGCTCAATATCCTTCGTTGCGAAGTTGAAATGGACTCTAGCTAAAACCTGAAGAAGTTATGCATGTGTGATGAGATGGATGCCATGCCTTTAGGTATGCCTAAAATGTATATGCAACATGTGTTATTTTTTGGTTCCGAAGGGAAATCTCAATCTCCGGTTGTTTTTCTAGAACCTTGATTCTGGAATCTTCGAGTTCTGAGTTCTTCAAATGTTCAAATCAGACGTGCACATTCTATTTTTGACTTGAGAAATGCTGCTCGACCATCCCGAGTATGTGCCTGAGCCTTGATTGGCTTCCAAGTACCTGTACTTTTCAATGAATCTTTGTACAGTAATATACGACTATCTTCTGCAAAAGCAAATAATCATTAAGTTTAAGCTCAATCCAAGATGCTCAAAAGGAATTGGTTTAGAGAAAAAGATTGTCTTTTATTCATGGAAAAAAGAACAAACAATTCATGACAAATATTCTGGGAAATGAATACATGATGAGGCGTAAATGAATGTCTTAAATCTCGATAATGTGGGCACTTCTGAGCTGAAAAAGCTGTCAGGTGACCTTGAATGCAGCCTTTGCCAAAAGGTCTTTGAAAATGCGACAATGTCTAGGAGAGTACAGCCTTTCTCCGACTTGCTGAGACTGGTAGAAGATTCAGATGTCGGGAAGTTTCCACTGTATGGATTTCTTGAGTCAATATCCAAATCTCCCTTTCGGGTTTTCCATTCGGACCCGTCCTTGGTTGCAAGATGCCCTTTGCGGGTTTTCATCTTGAACCCACCTTGTTTTTTCTTTTCTTTTTGTTCTTTTTCTCTTTTTTTCTATTTAGGGCGCCCTTTCGGGTTTTCACCCTAAACGTCTTTTGCTTTTTTGTTTTTTCCTCTTTGTCTCTTCGACTTAGGACGCCCTCTCGGGTTTTCATCCTAAGCGAAGTATTTCTTGACTGCATCCGAATTGACGGGGTATGGCAATTCTGGTCCGTCCATTTCAGTCAGGACAAGCGCTCCTCCGGAAAAGGCTTTCTTCACGACATAAGGTCCTTCCCAATTTGGCATCCATTTTCCTCGGAAATCTTTATGGACTGACCATATTATCTTTAGCACCAGATCTCCTTCACGGAATATCCTTGGGCGCACCTTCTTGTCATGTGCTCGAATCATTCGTTTCTGATAGATTTGACCATGGTGAATGGCCTTCAGCCTCTTTTCATCTATCAGATTTAACTGATCGTATCGGGATTGCACCCACTCTGCATCATCTAGTTTGACTTCTGTCAAGACCCGGAGTGATGGGATTTCTACTTCGATGGGTAGAACTACTTCCATCCCATAAGCGAGTGAAAATGGAGTTGCCCCAGTCGAAGTTCGTACCGAGGTTCGGTAGGCGAACAAAGCAAAAGGCAACTTCTCATGCCAGTCTTTGTAGGTTTCAGTCATCTTCTTCACTATCTTTTTAATGTTCTTGTTTGCTGCTTCTACTGCTCCATTCATCTTTGGTCTGTAGGTAGTAGAATTGTGATGCTTTATGTTAAATTGCTCACAGGCAGCCTTCATCGTTTTGTTGTTCAAGTTTGTAGGATTATCAGTGATGATCCTCTCAGGTAGACCATACCGACATATGATCTCTTTCTTTAGGAACTTGCAAATAGTGGAATGAGTGACACTGGCATATGATGCCGCTTCTACCCATTTTGTGAAGTAATCGATTGCCACAAGGATAAACTGATGACCATTTGAAGCCTTTGGATGTATTTGCCCGATAACGTCCATCCCCCACATAGAGAAAGGCCAAGGTGACGTCATCACATGTAGTGGATGGGGTGAAACATTTATTTTGTCTCCGTAAATCTGACACTTATGACACCTTCTAGCGTAGTTGACGCAATCATTTTTCCAGTGTGGACCAGAAATAACCGCATCTCATTATTTGTCTTGACATCATGTGTCCGTTCGCATGTGTTCCACAAACTTCGTCATGTATTTCTTCCACAATCATTTTTGCTTCTTCTGCATCGACACACCTTAACAAGACTTGATCATGGCTTTTCTTGTACAAGACCTCCCCGTCAAGGACATATACAGCTGCCATCCTTCTAATGGTTCTTTTGTCAGTTTCGGTGGCTTCTTCTGGATAATTATGATGCTTGATGTATTGCAGAATATCATGGTACCAAGGCTTAGTGTCTTTCACCTCCTCGATTTGGTAACAATGAGCTGGGTACTCATACGACTGCATATCAATTGGTGTCATTTTAGATTCCCCGCCAGCCTTGAATGCGGCTGCCAAGGTGGCTAAGGCATCAACCATTTGATTTTCTTCTATTAGTACATAGTGGAAGGTGACTTCATTGAATTCTTTGAGCATATCTAGTATTAGCTTCTGGTACTCTATCAGTTTTACATCCTTGGTTTCCCATTCTCCACGGAGCTGATAGATTACTAAGGCTGAATCTCCGTATATCCGTAAGGTTTTTATACTTTGCCCCAGTGCAGCTCGAATTCCCAGAACGCATGCTTCATACTCTGCCATGTTATTGGTGCAATCGAAGTTTAGTCTGCTGGTAAATGGGTAGTGACTCCCTTGCGGGGAGATCAATATTGCCCCGATGCCGTGTCCTAATGCATTTGATGCACCATCGAAATACATTCTCCAGGAATTGTCTGCTGAAGTGTCTGCTTCCTCTAAGGATATAGCCATTAAGTCTTCGTCTGGGAAATCAAAGTCCAGCGGCTCATAGTTCTCATCGGTTCTGCTTGCCAAGAAGTCTGATATGGCGCTTCCTTTTACGACTTTCTGGCTCACATACTCGATATCAAATTCTGACAAGAGCATCTGCCACCGGGCTAACCTTCCAGACAGAGTAGGTACACCCATCATGTACTTCAAAGGGCAACAAACCTTCTCAATGGGAGGATATCTGATCTCGCAATCTGTGAACTTCTTGCTCAAGTAGTAGATGGCTTTCTCTTTTCTTCCAGACTCATCATGTTGACCTAGGACACAACCCATCAAATTCTCGAATATAGACAGGTATAAGAAAAGAGGCTTGCCCGGGATGGGGGACATCAAAATAGGAGTGTGTGATAAATACTCCTTTACTTTCTCGAATGCAAACTGACAGTTTTCATCCCATGCTCAAGGGCTATTCTTTCGGAGGAGACGAAAGATGGGGTCACACTTGTCGGTTAACTGAGAGATGAACCGAGCTATGTAATTTAGTCTGCCCAGAAAACCTCGGACTTCTTTTTGGGTTCGTGGTGGAGGTAGATTCTGGATGGCCTTAACCTTATCAGGATCGACCTCAATGCCTCTCCTGCTGACTATAAAGCCTAATAGTTTTCCGGATGTTACCCCGAAGGTACACTTGCTAGGGTTTAGTCTCAGTTGGAACTTTCTCAATCTCTGGAAGAGCTTCCTCAGATTCTCGACATGTTTATTCTCGGTTTGTGCCTTGACAATCATGTCGTCAACATAAACTTTGATCTCTTTGTGCATCATGTCGTGGAACAGGGTCACCATAGCTCTCTGATAAGTTGCCCCAGCATTCTTCAACCCGAAGGGAATCACTTTGTAACAGAAAGTTCCCCACATTGTGACGAAAGTGGTCTTCTCCATGTCTTCAGGATGCATCTTGATCTGATTGTACCCCGAAAATCCATCCATGAATGAAAAGTAGGCGTTCCCGACTGTATTGTCCACCAGAGTGTCTATGTGTGGTAGAGGAAAGTTGTCCTTGGGACTTGCCTTGTTAAGGTCCCGGTAATCGACACACATACGTACTTTCCCATCTTTCTTCGGCACTGGCACTACGTTGGCCACCCACTCTGGATACTTGGCCACTTGAAGGAAACCGGCATCGAATTGCTTCTTGACTTCTTCCTTGATCTTAAGGAGCATTTCTGGTCGCATTCTTCTCAGTTTTTGCTGTACAGGTTTGAATTCTGGTTTGATTGGCAGTTTGTGAACTACCATATCTGTGTCTAGCCCCGGTATGTCTTGATACGACCAAGCGAACACGTCTCTGTACTCTTGAAGTAAGACTATCAGATTTTGTCTTGCTTTATTCGAAAGTGTGGTGCCAATTTTAACCTCCCTTCGATCTTCTTCAGTCCCTAGATTCAAGGTCTCGATCGTCTCTTCATGCGGCAATATTTGCTTATCCTCTCTTTCTACCATTCTCAACAATTCGGTAGGCAAGTTACACTCTTCTTCATTTTCGCCCTCATCAAATTCCCCGAGACAAATGACTGATTCAAAATCCACCTCCGGATTAGGATCATCAGTGCCTACATTATCGTTATCTGGAGACCTGAGGGAAGAGAAAAATTTGTATGCGTGAGAGGAAAATATCCCACACGAAATGGTCAAGAACTAAATTTAAGAGCAAAAGGTAATGAAGTATTGGAAGGAGGGAAATGAATTTAAAAGGAAATAAAAGAATAATTTGTTTGCCATGGAAAAAGAAAGAAAGAGCATCTTTTATTAAACTTAAATAAAATGTTCATTCACCCTTATAAAAGATCACTTATTGCCCCGGGTATAGGCAAATGTATAGGCAAATAGGGATAATTCGAATATTACTCTGAAAGACTCTTGTAAACCACAGGTAGTTCTTCGACCGACCATCGACTAGACACGAATCCAGGTGGCAGAGGGCACATCCCAAATCTATCTCCATTATCAACATTTTTGGTGGTTAAGGCATTGATGCTCAGATCTTCCAAAGCTGCTTCTAAATCTGCTGAGGTGGTTTCAAACACATAACCACCTGACTTAAATGTATGATAAAGAGGCGGGAATGTCATGGGCTCCCATTGAAGTTCATTTCCAGTCAGCCTGGCTATTCTTCTATCTCGGTTCTTTTGGATTTCCTTCCTCTTCTCATGATGACTGGGCTGAAAACCCAGCCCAAACCGATTTATCTTTGTAATAGGATGAATTGGATTGATCATTCCTTGTAGAAACTTCCCAAATCCTCTTCCGGTCCTGGCACCACATCCCAATGTTTGTTTGATCTCCATCTTGGTGCATTGGGAGAGTCGAGGTACATGAATCTTTCTTCCTTCTGCCACAAACGTGGCGTTTATAAATTCTAAGGAACGGAATGAACATTCTACCGCTTCCTCATCTACCTCGATGTATGGAGTATCCGTGGACGCACTTGCCACGATATCTTCTTCTGCATTTATGATCACCAAGGTTCCATCAATCACAAATTTTACTTTTTGGTGCAGCGTGGATGGTACTGCATCGGCTTGGTGGATCCAAGGCCTTCCCAAAAGACAATTGTAAGAAGGCATGATATCCATCACCAGAAACTCGACATTGTAGGTGGTTGGCCCGATCATTAATGGTACCTCGATCTTGCCAATAACCTCTCTCTTGGTCCCATCAAATGCTCGGACCACATTATGGCATGCTCTCATATGTGAGGTATCTATTGGCAGTCTTTTTAATGTAACCAAAGGCATTACGTTCAGGGCTGATCCGTTGTCAAGTAAAACACTTGGTAAAGCATGCTCCTTACAGTAGGTGGTAATGTGTAATGCCTTTTTTTGGCCTCTCCCTCCGGATGGAATCTCATCATCTGAGAATGAGATGAGATTATCAGCTTGAATATTGTTAACCAGCCAATCCATCTTGCTGACTGGTATGTCTTATGGCACGAACGTTTGATTCAGGACTTTCAACAGTGCCTCCCGATGTGCTTCTGAGTTTAACAAAAGTGCCAATATTGAAGTGCGTGTTGGAAAGTTGTGGAGCTGTTCTACAACACTGTACTCACTATGCTTCAGAAATTTGAGGAATTCTTTAGCTTCCTCCTCTTTTATAGGTTCATTGATAGCCAGTACGTCTTCCTTGAAGGGCTCTAGTTATCTTTGCCCCACTTTGCTGTCACATTCTTTAGAAGTGCTCACCTGGCATCCGTACTTCCACGGCACCTGCCGATTGTCCTTGTACTGAAAAGGTCGAGGTGTTGTAATAACCACCTTAGTTGGCATTGTTGTTGTCATCTTTACCTTAGGGGTAATTATCAAAGGACGACCCCTACCGAATCTTTTGTCTGATGATTCTCCAGTAGCACAGATGTCTGCTTCCGGGGAATCCTGAATTTCTTCATAGAACTCCAACTCTTTCTTGTCCATCATGAGCTGGACTAATGTTTTGAATTCGGGGCAATCTTGCACTTTATGCCCCTCTTTGTTGTGGTAACAGCAGTGGTTACCATCTTCATTTCTTGATATATCAGAATAGGGTACAATGAGCTTCACCTTTTCCATTTGCCTCCATACCCAAGCCAAAGGAGCCTTAATTTCTGAAACACTGGTTTTGATTTTCTTGCCCCCTTCGGTAATAACTGCATTGATTCCTGTCTCCTGATGATTAGGCAAGGGATTCTGGGTGACGTTTGGTGCTCCGGAGTCGAAAGTAATCCAATTCTTGTTCCGCATTCGTTGTACCAGCCTCTTAAATGTGAGACAATTTTCAATAGAATGCCTCTGCACACCACCATGATATTCGCAGTTAGCGTTTTCGTCATACCATTTCGGATAAGGGGGCTTCATTGGATCCATAGGATAAGGTGACACTGCGTGAGTGTCAAAGAGCTGTTGGTATAGCTCTTTGTATATCATGGGAATGGGATCGAATGGTTCCCTCTCTCTTTCCTTTCTTGGTTCTCTTTGATTCTGTCTAGAAGTACCGGATGGTACACCTGCTGTGGCATTTGGACCCGAGATTGTAACACCCTTGTTAGCATTATAAGTGCTGACGTTATTGACCTCTCGCTCCTTGTTCCTCATGGAAGGCTTCTTACTAGAATCTCCTCCCTCAATCTTTCCTTGCCTGATGGCTAATTCGATCATCTCACCAGCCATGACTAAATCTGAGAAGCTTCCCGATGTAATTGCCACCAGGTGCCCGAAGTAGGGTGCCTTCAGGGTCTGTACAAATGTACAAATAGTTTTCTAGTTTCCTTTTCATCCAAGGGTGGATGAACTTGCACAGACAAATCCCTCCATCTCTGTGCGTACTGTCGGAAACTCTCATTGTGCTTCTTCTCCAGACTCTGCAGCATAACTCGGTCTGGTCTCATATCATTAATGTGCTTATACTGTTCTAAGAAAGACTTGGCCAAGTCTTTCCATGTTTTGACATGAGTTCAGCTGAGCTGGTTGTACCACCGGATAGCTGAACCGGATAGGCTCTCCTGAAAGCAGTGGATCAGAAGTTGGTCATTTCCCCCATATCCTGTCATTTTTCGACAGAACATAGTGATGTGGGCTGAGGCGCAGCTGTTCCCATCGAAATTCTCGAACTCAGGGATTTTAAACTTTGGCGGGAGCACCAAATCTGGAACCAGGCTTAGCTCCATCGCATCTACCCCATAAAAGTCATGATCCCCTTTGACTATCTTCATTTGGTCTTCTAACATCTTTATCTTCTCCTCCATCTTTCTGGCTTTGTCTTCCTCATCAAAATCTGGGACATGGTAATCATCCGGATGATTGTCAGGGATGATCGTAGAAGTTTGTATCTTAACAGTAGGTGCAATTTTTGCTTTGGTAGCGAATGAGTCCTCGGGTAATACAGATTTCCCTTTAATAGCGGATAAGTCCCCGGGTAATACTCCGGGTGAGATAACCATTTGCGGAGTTGGTGATATGGTTATCCCCTCAGAGGAACCTGCCCCTGCTGCACTGGCTTGTTGTAAACCCGATAACTTGGCCACAATTTGGTCGACCAAGTACTCCTGGTTTTTCATGATGGACTCTAGGGTGCTTTTACTGTTCTGAGCCATTCTATCTTCCAGTTCTTTTTGTAGTTTGGCCATGTTCTCCTCAAGTTTTTCCATTCTGGCCTCCATTTGTCTCGTTTTTGTTCGGGTATTGTGCGGATGATGTGTTTCTTGAGCTTGTGGAGGTAAGCTTGGTGTCTGAGACATGTTCTGTTGGTTAATACAAATGTAAAAATATAGAAAGAATTGAAATATAAAATGCAAAATATGTGATGCATGATGTATACAATTTAGAGGCACTGATCCAAAAAGTGTCCATTATTATAAATAATCCTTATTCAGACAAAAATATTTTATCTTTTTAGAGACATAAAACAAATTAAAGGTACATTCGGACTAAATCCTCTAGACCCCGAACAGCTTCCAATAGGTTGACAAGTCTCCTGCCTTCATCTGTCACTGGTTGAATGCCTTGTCGAACCACTCCAGCTTCCCTTGCCAGGCCGTGAAGATGACGGGCTGCTTTTTGCACTTGATCCAGGAAATCTCGGATGGTTGCATCTCGGGCCCTCACCCTTCGCTGTGCTTGCTCCCAACGGAAACGCCATTGTAATCCTCCGTCGAAAGGCACTATCTGCAGCTCGTTTGCTTGTCTCTTGAACCCATCTACAATAGCTTCTAACTCAACTATTGCCTTGCCATCTTTTTCATGTTGTTCTTCTAAGTCAGCTACCCGAACTCTCAAGCGCTGGTTTTGATACTAACTACCTGCCAAGCGTCTTTGGGCAGTTTTCATCTGTTCCTTCCAAGCTCTCTCATCAGGCCCCTCGAACTTCCTTTTCAGGCTATGAGCTTCGTCTTTCCAGTATTCGGAAGCCACTTTCAACTTGGAGTTATCTTTTACTTTATCTTGATACCCCTTTCTCAGGTCTTCGAGCTCAAAACGGACTCTTTTCTGTTCTCTTTCCAATTTATCTGCTCGATCTTTCTGAGAGTCGGCCTCTAGCTTCCACTGATAGCGCTCAGCTTCAAGTTCCT
Organism: Hibiscus syriacus; assembly: GCF_006381635.1. Lineage (NCBI taxonomy): Eukaryota > Viridiplantae > Streptophyta > Magnoliopsida > Malvales > Malvaceae > Hibiscus > Hibiscus syriacus. The sequence continues at coordinate 788,230 of NW_024062162.1, forward strand.
TTATCCTCTGCTTCAGCTCGCTATTCATAGCTTCAAACTCGGTCTTGGCTATCTCAAGCTCAGAAGGGACATGCTTGATATGTTCTTCCATGGTACGGGTGTCCTCACAGTCTGGCACCGGAATATTGTCATTTTTCCTCAACCTTCGCCACTCCACATAATCAGGAGTAAGCATGCTTCTGGCAGCTACAACATCCATCCGGAATATTTTCCTCCATGAATCGGCTGCTTCTTTGATCATCTTCTTATAGCTGTCACCGTGATACTCAAACTCTGACCTAGCTAATCCGTATGTTGCTGGGACAAACTGACGTGCCCCATATTGTCTAAGTGCTAATAACGGTACATACCCGACTGCTCCCCAAAGTTCAAGTAGGGTCACAGTGTTAGAATCACCACATCGGAAAAGAACGTCGCTGAGGAATAACCAAGGGGCTCTCCAGACAATATCCCGGTCCTGAATATGCGTAAAGACCTTCATCCATTTTTCCTTCGAAGCGCCTTCATGCCATTTCAAGGTGATGAACTCACCTAGAGGTGAATAGGTGGTGCTGAAACGACGGTAGGCAACCCCGTTAGTCTTCTAGAAGTGGCTGTGAATCCAAACCTGAAGGAGTTGCATACACCCGGTGAATCTTCCTCCGCCAGTTCTTCGGCAATGGTTGAGAGATCGAAAGGTCTCGGCCAAGATGGCTGGTGCTGAGTTAACTCGTTTTGAGAGTTGCTCAAACAGTTCTACCACGGCAGCGTCAATGCAACCCAAAGCCTTCGGAAAGACAATCAAACCATACAAACCTAGTGCAAAAAGGTTTACAGTCTTCCACTCATCAGGGTGATTTTTCATTAGTTGCTTTATATGGATCCATTCGATTCCTTCCCCGCTACCTTTATGCCGGAGTCGATCAGTTACCCACTTTTCATCAACCCCTGCAATCTTGGCCAGTCCGTTCTTGAAAGGCTGACTCTTGATGTGTTTGATATATGCTCTCTCTAGTTTAATGCCTTCGCAGTGCAGTAGAGTAGTATACTCTTCGATAGTAGGCACCATGTCTTCCCGGTTAAAGGTGAAGCAACTATATCCCGGGTTCCAGAATTGAATTAATGCTCGGAGTAGGGGCTTATCAGTCTTAACATGGAGCAAGAGGGCGATATCACCATATCGTTGGCTGAACTTCTGCTTTCTGTCATTCTTCCAACTGTCCCAAATGTTTCGCAGTTCTTGGACATCATTCTGTTTCAGGCTGACAGCGGCGTGACTAACCAGCTCTGACACATAATTTCCCTGAAGACTGTCTCCCTTCTCTTTCTGAGTCTTCTCGGACCATAGTCGTGCCTCAGTATTTTCAATCTTTTGTATTACAACACCTTTGTCCATTAATTCGAATTATTTTGTATATAACAAACGCTTTTTAGGGATCAATAGCCTCTTGTAATGATGCAAATGCTAGAAAACAAACACAAAGGCAAAAACGTTAGTAAAATAAAAATACAAATAAAAAAATGACGGAAGGAAAAAACGTAAAAAAAACATGGTTAGGGTAAAAATATCATAGGTTTTGGAACGTGGTTTCGGGGTAGGCTCTAATTCTTCATGGTCTCCCGGTTTAGGTTTTAAAAAAACGGTACCCGAGTTCTCCTTGTCGGTGCCCCATTGGGCTTGCCAGACCCTTAGTCCTAAACCCATCACAGGCTTGTGTGGACTAAGTTAAACTCGAGAGGACACATTCCCTTATGCCCGCACGGTGAATAAATTCACACGAAGACATAAGGTATATGAATCCCGAAGGCTACTTGCTAGGCCCGCACGGTGAATAAATTTACGCGAAGGCGTCGCTTTCACCCCTACTTAAAACAGGGTTTGGAGCTCGGGTATAGAGCCTTAGATGAAAAAAAACTTTGAAGGCTGAAATCATGAGAAAACGATTAGTCCAACTATTTACTCGAAAATATAATCAAAAGTAAGTAAAAATGATCGAAATATTACCTTAAAATTTAAACTTGCCATTTTCGTTAAAAAGACAACTGGAAATTACCTTAGCCTGACTCACTTACCTGGGTCCCCAGCGGAGTCGCCAAGCTGTCGCAACCGTCTTTCGGTTGGGCCTCAGAATTGGGCTTCGACTTAGAAAAATGTGGATTGGAGTCGCCACCGATCATTTATTTTAAAAAAAAATAAATAGGTTGACCGGATACCTTATTTCTTACCTGATCTACGTCACCAAAGATATGTCGGATTCGGGAGTCGTTTACAGTCAAGGAAGAGTTAGCACCCTTGAACTGCCCTTTCGGTACTATATAATTTCCAGTTGTCTTAAATTAAGAAAAATTGAAAGTTTAAATTGAAAGATAAAACTCTTATCCTAATTGCTTACCTTTGATCAATTGAGAGTTTCTCTACAAAGTTAAAATGTTAGAAGAAATAAATAAATAAATAAAATACTAAATAAATCAAATGAAAGGAATAAATAAATAAATTTAAAAAAAATAAAAAAAATAAAAAATGATGATAAAACTATTAAATAAACCGAATAAAAAATAAGATAAACTAAAATGAAAAAAAATATATATATAATAAGTAGTAATAATAATAATACATATATGCATATATCTAATAAACAACCTATAAATCTAAAAAGATGAAATACCATCATTTCACCGAAAGGTGAAGTTTTGGTCAGATTGTGGACAAGGGGAGGCCATGAGAAAATGATAATTCAAATGTTAGGTAGACTAGTGATATATATAATATAACATTCAATAAGATAATTAAAAAAAACAATAAAAATATATGCAAATATATACACGAACATTAGGAAAATAGAATACAAATAAATAAATAAAATATATTAATACAACAAAAAAAGGAAGAAACAAAATATACATATAATAACGTTTAAACAAGATATTAATATGAAATAATAAAAGGAAACAAAATGAAATGAAAATGAAAAAAAAAGTACTAATAGTAATATATCTATACGTATATATATAAGAAATAGTGATAAAAAATAGTATAATATAACATAAATAAAAAAACACCAAAAATAGATAAATATAGTAAATAAATAGGAAAATATAATTTAGTATGTATATATATAATAAGGATTAAAATGAAAAGAAAAGCAAATCGAGTGGCCAATTTGAAAGCAAATCGGAGTTTAAAATCGGATTTGGGACCAAAATAACAGACCTTTAAGGAAGGAGGGACCAAAAGGGTAGTTTATCCTAATTTATTACAAAATACGCGGATCTGATATAAGCATGGGTCGGGCCAGTTTGGTCTGCTGGGCTTAATATATATGCCAAAGAAATTTTTAAAAACAATCATTTTCTCTCTTCTTTCACCAAAAATGCTTCTCTCCTCTCTGAAAACACTCTCAAGTGTTCTCCAAAAATAAGAACACGGTCGGATTCTTCAAGAATCCAGAAACCGACCGCCCTACGCCGCCTCGCCACCGCCGTTGAACGGCGACGGCCGCCGTTCATCGGCGGCAAAATCAAAAGATTTTTTTACTTTTCCGAATGCTTTTCTTCTCCTTGTTTTGAAAATCAAGTTGGTTTTTCAAAAAAAAGGCCTCGGGTTTTCGTAGATCTATACAAACGATCTCGAACGAAAACATCTTTTCATCGGCCAAAAGATTTTCTTTGGGGACTTTTCTAAGCCAAACATCAAAGAATAACAACATGCAAAGGCGAAAAACAACAAACAAGGTAAAAAGCTACCTTTTTTTTATTATCTCTCTCGAAGATCTTTACAAGGGCTTGGACTTTCTTGGCTACTGTGTGTGAGCGGTTGTTACACAGTGATCTCGTGTGTGAATCCAGTGTAAATCGTGCCCCCACAACGAGTTTGATTACCCTTATTTATACTGGAAAAAAAACCTATTCTTAGATTATATATTTGAGTCCTAATGGAATTCTAATATTGGGTTCTTGTTTTCCAAATGTGCACGTTGTTGGTGTGTTGCCGAGAAGCACGGAGGAGAGGCGTGAATGGTGAAGACTCGTGAGGCGTGGGGGCTCGGTTCTGGAAACGGCGCTGACACGAGGGATGAGCATGCGGCGCTAGGGTTCCTGGAAACCCTAGGGAGCTGATCTGCACGTGGGTCTGGGGCTGACTTGGGCTATTGTTGGACTTGTAATATCGGGCCTGTATCATAAATAAATAAATAAATAAACATGTACATTATGTAATATAATATAATATATATTACATGAATAATATCCATGATCGAAATTTAATGTCTTCATTAATAAGTACCAATATTGAGTACTTACTCATTCTATGATGAAGCAAATTATGACTGCTTCTAAGCAGGTATCTAAGTGGATTATTGGACATTAAAAGCCAGGCAGCTCCCCTTGACCATTGCAGGAAACAACACAATTCCTCATTATAAGATCAAGTCCTAGAGTTGATAATCTCATTCTAATCATAGTCGCTAACAATGTTGTATTTTTAAAGAAAAACAATGAAAGTGATATGATAAATATGAAGGTAAATCCATAATCAGATAGTTGAAACAGTTGTCTGCGAAAAAGTCTACAAGGATTTGGTTCAATACTTAGAGAAATTTTAAGTTTCGAAACATACTTGTTTTTTAAGGATGGAAGTCAATTTCAATTTTTTCCTCAGCAGTAGCGACTTTATTCTCTTGAGGGTGACAGAATGCCGCAGTTCTGATGTTGTTACCCATGCATTCCAAATATTTTTCTGATACAAAATAAGAACGCATTGGTGATGAACATACCAGATCATGTTAAATCTCAACTCACGATTTTATTATGATTGTAGTTACCAAAGAAGTGCTGACATCCTAAAGAATAGAAGCAGATCAATTTTTCTGATTCTACCAGTTAATATAATCCTTGAATAGGCCCTTTTAACTGATATACAGTCAGCATCATTCAGTTCTCTCTTGCAAAGAACAGTATAAGAGCATCATGTCCAATTGACAACAGATATTAATGGAATCCAATCTATAATTTAAACAATTCCTCGCCAGGTGTATCTTTAATTTCAACGTTTTTTTTTCCAGTATGCATGTCCATTGGACATTCCATTAAGCAGATCTACAACAGTAAATAGTGTGAGAGACTGAAACAGCTTGAAAATCTCTTAATAAGTTCAGAATTATGACTAGAACGACACACAAGATCAGCCAGAATTGAACTACTTTAATCCTACAGATCAAATTCATACAGTTTTACAATGAACACTCACTGCACATTGACCCCATATAACAACTCAAATAATCAGAATAGGCTTTTCGAAAGGAAAATTAAAGGACCACAGAATGATAATAAGGTCAGAGTAAAACATTTCTCGGAATCTGACCCAATGACTATAACTGTACAATGTCCGTTATTAAACAACAGAGGCTTTCCAAAGAGCAAGCTTATCTAACCAATGTGATAAAATGTCTACATCTCTAGTCTCTTTCTAACAGTGAGAATGAAAGAGAGAAAAAGAGGCTGCTAAATAACATTCATAATTATGTATTTCTCAATGATTACATTATCTTGAGTGGATAAGTACCATGCCAAAGCTGCCTAGAGTTCTAGTGCTTATCTTCAGCATGGAGCCAACTCACAGATCATTGACCACATAAAAGATTACTACTATTCGAAAAGCATGACAACATACTGCCTTAAGATCCTTCTATCACTAAATCTAGTCTTTTAGCAAATAAAAAAAAAGGCATCTGAACCTGGAACACTTTCTTCGGAACTATGCATGAATTCAGCAATTTAACACCCAAATACAAGAACATACTGCAAGAACTACGGCAACACTTGCCAAACTAACATTGGTGAAATAAAATGAAGCATTCATAAAAAAGACAACCAAAATCAAGTAGGCATGAGCATTGAACATATTGAGAATTATGAGGTGGACAGGGAGGGTAACCATACCTCAGCATTCAGTTTCTGCATGACGAAAGTAGTATCTGCCCTTGCATTTGCAAATCTCCATCGTAAATAACCATTATAAAAAAGCCTCAACATATGAGCATCAACAATTCGATCCTCTCCCTTCTTTCCTCTCCGAATATCAACTGAAATGCTTAGAATTGAAGGGGTATTAACAGCATTACCAATCGTCTCTTTACCACCGACTGCATTCCTAACCCGACCAGGACTTAGTCCCCTTGACGGAGACGATGTCGAAGACGTCCAAAGCTTACTAGGAGAATCAAGTCTTATACTAGCCCTCATAGGAGAAGCCACTGCACCATCACGAGAAACCCTTTTGACTGACTAAACTTAGCTGGAGAATCAATTCTAGACCCTGGGCTTGAAGACAAAGGCAAACCCGGGCCTTAAACGGCTATTAGTTTCCTGCCAAAACCTTGCAGACACGTTAATATTACGGGGTCCGTTCATTCCTTTCAAATTCCTACTTCGTCCGCTTCCAGAATTGGTGCTCCAGAAGATATACTATCTGTATCAGATGCAACTAGTTCACAATGAGCCTCATTTAAAGAATTGGAATCTGGGTTTTGTTTATTAGCTTCTTTTAATAACTCAGAACTTCCCAAATCCAAACTCAATCTACTACCACCATCAAAGGAAACTCTCCTCCCGCTATCATCAAGCATCATTGATCGTTGCAATGACTTAACCAACACTGCCCCAGATCCAACCTTCCTTTCACCACTACAATCCAAGCTCCTGTACAATAGATTCGAACCCGGAGTCCCGGTCGTGTTCTCCCCGGCCAGAGTTGCTGATCCGCCGGCTTCGAGTTCTCCATGTGATCTCTCACCGGAGTAGCTCGGCGCCTATCGGGAGTTGCTTTCCTTATCAAAGTAGAACCCGCTTGAGCATTTGTCTTACTGATCGGAAGGGAATAGGCCTCACCTTGAAAAGAAACCGACAAACTTTTCGTTGAAGTAATCAACATCTTGGTAGCAGCTGACATTTCCGTGGCTCCATTAACATTATTTCCTTGCGACAATTGACTCCCCGGCCGCCCCCGGTCGACAGATTGAGACCGTTTGGGAAGTGAAGATGACGTCGTTGAAGTAGAACTAGCGTTTGTTGAACGAGAAACAAGCGGAGAATGAAATCTCGTAGCCGTTTTGTTACCCGTCGATATCGTATTAGTGGAACGAGAGATAAGCGGTGAAGGAAATCTGGCCGGCGTCTTGGCTGCTGAAGAAGAAGAAGTAGAAGAAGGAGATGGAGACAAATATCTCGAAGAAACTTGTCTACCTCTGGGTTTCCTCGTAACAGTTGAGCCATTAACTTCAAGAGGAGGCCTTTTAGCTGTTGGGTTTTCTCTTCGATGGATATTTGTTTCTTGTTGTGGTTCTTCGACGGGGGATTGTGAAGGAGTTGGTGGACGAGACAATGCAGCCACCATCATCAGAGACTGCAAAGGAATCTACCTTCTTTTCCGCATTGCTTTGCAAGAAACTTGTGTCTATTAATTAGTGATGTGTCTCCATTTCCATGGCTAAAAATCTGGGGGAAAGATTTTTAGGTGATTTAGAGGAGCATGGAGGAGAACCCATCAAGTGTTTTTGAAAGATCTTCCATTTTTACTTCAACAACAGTGAAATTCACACACTTTTCCTGAGTTTTAAGAGAGAGAGAGAGAGAGAAGAGAACAAGAGTCGGTAAGTTGAGATTTGGGAAAGAGAAGAGAAGAGTCAGCTGGGCTTCTGGCTTTGGGTTTTTCTGAATCTTTGTAAGACGTTAGGTTAGTTAATTAAATTACCAGATTTTTTTATAATTTTCTTTTATAAATTTAATTTTTTAAAATTTTAATTTTTATAACAACTTATTAAAATTGATCACTTTATTTTCATATTTGGATTTTTTTGTTCATAAATTTAAAACATCTACATTTTAATCACTTATATTATCAATTTATTATATTTTGGTCACAAATGTTATCGATTGTTATATTTTGATCACTGAATTGTTAATTTATATTAGCTTAATAACGTGTCATGTTAATTAAAAGGGGTTAATATTTAATTTGATCTTTAAACTTTAAATATAAATCGTTTTAACTCTAAACTTTATATGAAATATCATTTTATCCCTTAATCACCATTAAATTCAACCAAAATCTCTTGTCAGCCACCGCACATCACAGTCTTCGTCAGCCATCATCGTTCGACATTATTTGTCGGTTGTTAGATCTAAAAATTTCTAATCCACTTAGGTTTGGCCTCCTGAATGCGAATTTGGTGTCTATTTCATTAGAAAACATCTCAAACTCAATAAATTTAGCTTAGAATCTTTTGACTTCCTTTAAAATTAAATCATAATAATAAATTTATAACTAAAATTCCTTTAAAAATAAAGACAAAAAATACAATTCTATATATTTAAATAATATTTTTTTCGATTGTAAAAATAGTGTTATTCTTCTTAGAGGTCCCGAATTAAACATGTGCATCTGTAGGGTGTGTGGATTATCAATAACTAAGAAAAATTCTAAGCCTATATTACCTTGTAATCACTCTATACTATTAAAAAAACAAAATTTTTTGAGTTAATTATTTTCTTTCTAACTGTTTAAAATATCATAAACTATTACTTTATCCATTATACATATCAGATTATAGGATTGAAATGAGTACTTTCCAATCACATACCAATCTCCTACAACTTCAATTACAAGCATCAGATTGTATATCAATGTCACAACAATTAATGTGAAATAAAAAAGAAAAAAGGTAAATTAATTAGGAATAAATTCTTTACAACTAAGATTAAAGCCCTTTGTTGTAATCACATTCTTCAGATCTAACACATAACATCACTTTAATTGAGCTTTCATAAATCAGATCAATGATTATAAAAAACATTAACCAATTGTTAGTTGTTATATTAAATTTGAGTTTCACATTTTATAGGGAAAGATTATATCAACTTTTTCGAAGTAATAGTCTCTAAATGATGGTATCAAATGAGAAACTATAGCAAAAATACTCCAAATTTCAAAGATACATAGAATTTAAGTACAAGTTATAGTCCTTGCGTTATGTTTAAATGTTGGATCTAATCATTCTGTTCTAATTTGACATAATTCGTTCATTCTATTTTTATAATATCAATAGTAAATCCAAAGTGATACCATCATTAGTTGTGATTATTGGAAGCAAAGTTATATAATATAACCCATTTGTTAAATAAGAGTTTAATATAAAGATGGAATGTCTCTTTTCATCTCTTAATCTCAATTTCCCTTGTTTCCAACGCGTGGAAAGGATCCAATATTTCAAGTTTCAACAGCTTGCAATAATTTAAATGCTGAAAAAAATAAGTTATGAAGATGTCTTCAAAGCCAAAATTAAGTTGACTATCTGTGTGAGAGCTTGCTAAGAAAGTGAAAACAGTGATACTAGTCAACTATAAAACACAAAGGATGATAGCAGAAAGGATTATAATAAGGAAAGACGTAAGATTTTATGTTAAAGGATGAACTCATAAAATTTTAAGAATAAAAATATATTATTAATAAAAAATATTAGAAAAATATCTAAATTATATAAGAATTTAACGTTTTTTTTTTGTGGTGATGGTTCCGTCAATTCCCTCAATGCTGGAGGTTGTCGGTCGTTTCATATGAAAATGACCCAAAAGAATTTTTATTTGTGGTCTCCCTGCAGTTTTCCTTCTAATGGTAAGGTTTTTTTAGTAATATAAATCATTGTGTTGTGTGTGGTCCATGAACCCTGTTTCAATCATATAAATTCTTGTTTTCTCCTTGTTTTCTGAATTTGGTTGCAAGGCCTTTAATGCCCCTTTCTTTCTGTTTTTTTCCCCTTTTCTTTTCTATTGTACATCACTTAGAAAGTTAAGTGATGGCAGATATTATAATGACTTAATTAATAGAAGGAACCCCACTGTTTAAGGTACGGATAATGGAACGATGCCTAGCTAGATGGAGACCTTTTGTACCCATGTGACTTAAAACATACTCCGTAGGATAATTGGTCCAAAAGGAAAAACATCCCATTTAAGTGATGCTTTTGTTTAATTGTGGGCATCACTTAACCCACTTTCCAAGTGATTATAAACTTCAAAAAAGAGATTGCTTTTGTCTGCACCCAACCTTTCTAACACTGCTCTTCTCTTTCCACCGATTCCTTTTTACAAACAAGGCAACAAGACGTAAATAAAGATATTAAGATTCAAATTTTAAACTTGTTATATGATTTTGTAACTAATAATGTTATTACGAGGTAAGAAAGAGTTAAGTGTTGCATTTTCTTGGTACTTCTTATCATAAACTATACATTTGTTGCCACTCTTCTATCTATCAAATCTCAAAATTTTTAAAGTTTTATATCTTCTTCCAATTATGACTTCAATTTAATCAAATCTATTATCTAACAATTAAATCTATTTGTCATGTTAATCTACGTATAATCATCACCGTCGTGTAAGATTAGAAAAAGGGTTCTTTCACTCAAGCTCTCTCAACTATAAATCATCCACTCAACTTTCCTATTCTCTAGTTTGCAACTCTATGGGACGAGCATTTAATCGAGTCGAGTCAAAAAATTTTAATTTATTCAGTTTGACAAGTAATATTTTACAACTCGAACTTCTAAAAAAATTTAAAGTCGAATCGAGTTTAAGAAATTCGAATTGAGTTTCCATACTAATTTTATTATAATTATTTATAGTATTATTGCAATGATTTGTTCCAATTTCTTTAACTTTTTCTAACTATATAAAATAAATATATATTATATTCTTTTTCACATTATAATGTTATTTAATATATTAAATACAATCTAAAATTATGAAATATATTCATAATACCATATTTTAAAGAAAGTATTTTGAGGATAAAATATTGATGAGAGTATAAAAGAGTTAAGGAATTGATGGAAAGAAATAATTTATAAACAATTATAGTCAAAAGACCAAATTGAGTAAAATGCAAAGTTAATGGACTAAAAAGAGAGTACATTTTTAGTAGAAAAATAAAAATTGAAGTTACATAGATATTGTGGTATATGAACATATTGTTCAAATTTAGTAAAAAGAGACTTAAAATAAAGAATTAATTGAAGAAATAAAGAAATTATAAAAATTGAGGGACTAAATTGAAAAATATAAAATTTATTATCAGAAAGAGGAATTAAAAATACATATGTATTGCATGATGGTTTAGGAACACGTGGTTCAAATTTGATAAAAAAAAATGAACTTTAAATGAAGGAAGAATTGAAAGAGTAATAAAATCGAGGATTAAATCATAAAATTATCAAAATACTAGATCAAAATCTTCAAATTTTCAAGTAACTCAAAATTTCAAAATTTCAACTTGACCCAAACTCAAAAACAAATTACTAATTCGAGTTGACTTGAATAACTCGAAATTGAAAAAAAAATCGATTTCTCGAGTCGAGTTTTACTTAGTCCTACCTCCACCCATATCAGAAAGAATGAACAATTACTACAGTCCTATTTCTTAAATGTCAAGATTTGAACTTCAAACATAATATATGTTTTGATTTATTTTGGCATTATTATCCTTTTATAAAGATCGATATTTCCCCTAAACAAGAAAATGAAGTTTTAACTAAAGAAAGAGACTTTGAGATTACTTCCATAATTTGAAGTCTACAAAACCATAACTGGAGGACATCAGAGAAAAACCCTTTGAAGAAGAGAACTAGACAAGCAAATTGGTGAAACTATAATGACAAGGATCAAATGCGGTAGAGAAGCTAAAAACTTCACTCTCAGATTGCATAGACAACGAGATCATTCACATTGCATAGACAATTATAGTAAAACCAACAATTAACTTTCCATTAAGAAACAACAAAAACACTCCTCATAAAACTCTTCAAAGGTCCCAGAATAAACTCAACAAAAACATGATCTTAAAGTTTCTTCTAATTTGGAAACCATACCAAAACGGTACATACTTGAACGAATTCCTCCCTGCTTTGCATCGTAAATCCTTCAGCGGTACTGCCAAAGGAAAACAGAGAGCAACCAGGGGTGAAAAACGCTGATATGAGAAATATCAAGATTAAGATAACATTAATCATCAGATTAATAATTTCAAAGAGTCATTTGTATTACCTTAATGAATCCAATTTCCTTGGCATTGCTACGGAAGCACTGTCTGCAACACATGAGTCCATACTTCCTTATGATGGCATGGGGGTTTCCACATACACGACTAAAAGAAAAAGAAAACAGAGTATTAAACCACCAAAAAATAATCAAATAACCAAGACTATACCATATTGACCAAAAAAAATATACTTGAACAGATGTTTATCTATGCTACTTAACGCACAATTCATAACAATCTCAACATAAGGGAAAACCTATATCATTAGCACTATTGTACAAAAAGAAGATTACGATAAATAAACACCGAATCAATAACCTAAAAATATTATTTCAGATCGTTAACTTCAACCCAATAAATGCTAAAAAAATAAAATGTAGGAGAAAATTGAAGTCAAACAAGATAAAGAGTTAACAAGAGTAGTAACCTAATTGAAATTTCCGAAGCAATCAAAAGAATAAAGAAATGAGAGAAGATGAGGTTACCAGGCGCGAGAGCCAGGTCCGTAGGTCTTGGGGTGAGAATTCCAAACATTAGAGTGACCCATGATTGATCAAAAGCTATGAAAGGCGAAAATATGCTAGCGAGCTTACTGAAAAACCTAGAATCTGAGGAGCTTGACCAATTGGGGAAACGAGAATATTTATAGACGGATTCCAGAAACCCTAGTTTTGACATTCTGAACAGATTGTTTTCTTTTGGTCAAATTTTCAATTTCATCCTTATACTATACTCAATTTCAAGGTATTTTTTTAAATGATAAATTAGGAAAAGAATAACTATTCTTTTCGGTATAATCATTTATATATACCTATTGATAGATTAAGAAATGATCATTCAGCTCAGCTGGTAGAGCACAATATTTTTAATCTTGGGGTTATGGGATCGAGTCCCACGGAGGGCATTTCATAATTTGGAGGTCTTCTACGAAAGCTGCTCTCAACCTGGCATTAGGGGCAGCATACTATCCTACCTCCCCCTTACCCTATTACATATGGGAATAAGGGTTAGCTAATTTTTTTATTGATAGATTAATCTAGATTGAGTGTCTTATAGATTCATTATAAGACACTCATCCAAGTCTAGTTTACTCCATTCATAATAGGGTGAACTATACATTTAGTACATAAACTATTAGTTTTGGTCAATTTTAATACCTAAACTTTCAATTTTTTTCAAAATCATACTTAATGTTTAGTTCTTGTTTCATTTAAGTGCCCCATTGTTAAAAACTTAACAGACAAACTCGTCAACTGTCATGTCTATAATCGCCAGCCGTCGCATTCATCGGCTGATGAAGTCTAAACTTTCCAACCTGCACCTTTTCGACCACTTTAATGTGATTTTGGCCTTTGTTTTCATTTGAGAAATGCTTCAATCTCCCCAATTCGACGATGAACTCTTTGATTTTTCGTCCTTCAATCTCTGTTGTCAACCACCTGATGGGTCTAAAACTAGACTATGTTGGTCGACTCATCATTCTCTTGTGATCCACCATTCGGATTGGTCGTCCGTCCACATGAGCTATCCACTGTCTGCCCGTCCATTAATTTTTTAACGACAAAGTATTAAAATGAAACAAAAACTAAACGTTAGGTACGACTTTAATAAAAATGAAAGTTTAGATACTAAAATAAGCCAAAATTAATAGTTTAGGTACTAGATACAATATTTACAGTTCATGATATTTAATTTGAATCATTATTCATTAATATTATTTAAATGTCTTAATGTTTTATTTCATTAGATCAATTAATTGTTGATAAAAATAAAAAATAACTTTTTATAATTAAAAAATACTTTGATAACTATAATTCCACCTTTTGATGATATAACAAATCTTAAATTTTAATTATTTATAAAAAAACATATATTTTGACTAATGAAAATTTTAAACGATATTAATAATTTGGACTGGAAAATAACATTAACAATATAGAAAAGGATCAAATTATATCAAATTAAAATAGTGTGCCTAAATCCATAAATTTAATATAGTACAAGGATGAAAAATAAAATTTTAAAATTTATTATTTTTTGAACACATTTTCAACTTGAAAAAATAATTATTTAAATTATTTATACTACTGTACATATATATAGTTTATTTTTTCTATAATATATTCTCTTTGTTCTATTAAATATGTCTTTTATTGACTTATTTTGAAAAAACAAAAATTGTAAATTGTAATTATGATTACTTTAAATATTTTAAACGATTAAAATTTATAAAATCTTAAAACTTTTAATTTTTAAAATTGTTTGACTGAAGGCTTTTTTAAATATTATTTATATATTTTATCAAAAATGATTTTTAAATAATAATAAATAAAAATAAAAATGATCATAAAAAATTAGTAAGAGAAAAATTTTATGAGACAAAAGTAGTACTTTTTTGTCTTTTATTTATATATTTTTATCAAAAATGATTTTTAAATAATAATAAATAAAAATAAAAATGATCATAAAAAATTAGTAAGAGACAAATTTTATGAGACAAAAAGTAGTATTTTTTTGTCTTTTATGTCTGCAGCTTTGAAATTAATTTTTTATATAATCATGATAAATGAATTGTTGTTATTCACTGAATATTTAGATTCGATCTAGATTCCAGTATCATAAACGTTAGGGATGTGAACGTTCAATGCTGAAAGATTGAGAGTTATATTTGAACAAATATTATTATATATTTTCCTAAATTAATAAAAAAAATGAAGAAAAAAAATTCTTACAATAATGCCCTCAAGAATTTAGAACAACAAATGGAGTACTGAGAAATGCTCCCAAATACTTTCTATAGGCTATTACATCAATTAAGCTTACAACAACTTGCATGAATAAGAAGAAAAGGCAGGAAGCCAAATTTCACAACTACAATATGATTCCCTAATTGATTCATCCCTTCGAGTTTTGCCCCTAAGCATCATCCTTGCACTAAGATTAAAAGGACCCGATTCCGGTGATCAAATAGTTCTTATCGGATCTTTAACCCATCTTAGAAAGCCGAGTCTTGAATGCAAGGGAATCAACAGTAGCAGATCAATCAGCAGGTAACCGAAACTGGTTTCTCTAGACTTGCCATGTATGTCATATAGACAGTCCATAAATACGAAAACGAATTGCTCACCAGCGGCTGTCAAAATGAATGCCATAAGGAATAAATTTCATGAATAAAAGCCACATAGATGAAGAAAGAGGAAAGAAGGATGAACCATACCTGCAAATGAACTGGGACAAACCTGAAAGTGATGAAGTCACAAAAGGGCCAGTACATCACGCCATTTAACATTGTAGGAAGCAAGTCTCGCTTTATCTTGGAAACTATTTTTTCACCACTTTCACCTACACAACCATCCACAACAGCTTAACCTAAGTACTTGCATCAATTATTTCTTGAATGTGCGTGGTAAATGCAATATGACACCTAGCTGAATCACAAATATGGCTATATAAAGGTTATGCACGAACGTACACGAACGGAGGTATGTCCATGTTCGTTCATTTAATAAATAAATGAACATAAACGAACACGAACATAAATGAACAAATTTTTTTTTGTTCATGTTCGTTCATTAAGGAATATAGCTTGTTCATGTTCGTTCATTTAAATAATAAACGAACATAAACGAACACGAACAAATGAACATAAACGAACACAATAAACGAACAAAAAAAAAACTTATTCGAACACAACAAACGAATGTAAAAAAAAGTAAACAACGAGAATAACAACTTAAAATTCATTAATATAACCTGCAACTTTAGAGTTAATTTGTTCGAATACGATAAAAACATACATAAATCATAAATAAGCTATATGAATATAATAAAGTCTTAAAGTTAATTTGTTCAACAAAACAATCTTCTTGAAATCCAAACTTCAATAATCTTCGTAACATATTCAACTTGCCATCTATTCGAACATAAATGAACATAAATAAACGAACATAAACGAACATATAATCGAACGTTCACGAACGTAAATAAACGAACGAGCCCTTTGTTCATGTTCGTTCATTTAATTAAATGAACGTAAAATCTTGTTCATGTTCGTTCATTTAATAAATAAACGAACTTCCCGTTGCACGGTTCATGAACGGTTCGCTGAACGTTCAGTTCATTTACAGGCCTAGCAATGACATGCAAAATAAGGCAGCATAATAGAAGTACTTAATGAATGCAAACCTGTGTTTATCTCTTGACATGCAAGGAAAGGGCATAACATAGTAGCTATTGAAATGCAAAGCTGTGTTCAGCTTGTGACATGCAAGGAACATCCCTTGCAGACAAGCATTCAACGAGAAGAAAACAACAGTCATGAACGGTCCAAAAAGTAGCTGCCCCATGGCCATTTTCTTGAAAGTAGTGATCAAATCCCTCTTTGGAAAGAGTTTCAACATCAAGTTGAACCAGAAATGCAGCGACGGTCCTAATATCAACAATCCATATCCAGCCATTCGTGACGTCCTCACCAAATCGTAAGGACCCGCAGACGACTTGGAAATAATCTGACAGTAGAATTCCATATTAAAAACATGATAAAAGATGCAGGTCCTGACTCCAGATGCAAGTAATTACAGAGGCAAAATGTATAGTTCATAATCAACAGCAGGCAAACTATAGTCCATAGTGTTATATGCATACACCACATAAAGGAAATTATAATGTGTAAGAAATGCTGACAATGAAACTAAACTGAATTACAAGAAAACGAAGTTCAAACGATGATTAGACAACAAAATACCCCATAAATCAATATATCGTTTTTATAATGAATTACTACATGGTACTTTTTTAAGCATAAGTAAAGAAATTGTGATGCCTTTATGTTCTAAATGCTTATTTACAGCATAAGACAAGTCATATTTGACTTCAAAAACTCAAAGAAAACCTCCCATGTTTTTGGTGTGAAAATGCATCCTTTTCCAGGGGAAAAGTGAAGTTTCCAGCCAACCCAGAGGATTTTCTTTCCTTTTCCTCCACTTTCTCATCAGCCAAACTGAAGCCATATACGAAAGAGAAACAAAAACAAAAACAAAAACCCCATGGTTAAATCTTTCTTTTTAAAGAAAAGGGATTACCTAAGCAGACAAATCAGCAGCTGTATAAATAAGCGAGGAAGTAACGCTCTTTGTTAAAACGGGCCACGACTTCACCATTCCTAAATACCATCCAACAAACCCAACCTTCCCAAACGACGTGGTGGAAGACGACGAAGAAGAAGCCATAAGCGAAGGGGGGATCTCATAGTCTCACTTTCCGTAACACGTTCGGGAACCGAAAATACACTCTGGTTTGGGTCTGCGTTTCGTTCCTAAGAAACGGATGGATTCTGTTGATCGAGTCGGCTAAGTTGGGTTGTGACGCCAGACAGAATAGTGATTATCCTGTAGCCTAGCTCCGACAGACGATTCATAAGAGAAAATTCGCCCAAAAACCAGAGAAAAAAGTCTCTAGGGTTTAATAAAATATTATAAAATCAATAATTGTCTCAAAAGCAGTCCACAAGCCGGACTGTTATAGCAAAAAAATCGTCTTTATTCGAATTTTGCCAAAAATAGCAAAAATCGTATTTATTCGAATTTTGCCAAAAATAGCAAAATCCCGAAAATCACTCTAAATTGAAATTCGAAATAAAATAAGCAATCTCCCAAAAATACGGTCTAAATCGGATTTAAATTGACTTCCTAATTAACAATCGAAATATTATCATAAATAGTAAAAAATAACTAAATCTAGTGATTCGGAGGGGAAAACGGCAGAATTTGAGGTTGAAAAAAAGGCCACATGGAGCGTAGCTCCATGTGGAGAGCGTGCGCGTCGAAAAGAGCTTTCCGGATTGGGGTCTTATGCGCGATTCTGACACCTGTAGCCAAAGTTATGGCCAAAAGACTGAAACATACTCAAAACGACCCCAATAAGGAACATGTCACAATCAATTCCCGCCTTTGCGCTGATCTGCCAACTCATGGTATCTCAGCGCCATCAACGTGCAATCTGACAGCTCAGCATCATCTGTCTCGGATCCCCCTGCATCAGTCGCCCCGGGTTGGAAAGAACTCGTCCTCGAGTTCAGAGTAGTGTCATCAGGATCCACAAAACAATGACTCAGGTGCTTCACATTAAAGACATCAGAAGTCTTCAAGTGACTGGGAAGTCGCAACCTGTAAGCATTATCATTGATCTTCTGCACGACCTCACAAGGTCCAATCTTCGATCCTTAAGCTTATTATACTCACCAACAGGAAAACGATCACGAGTTAATACAGCCCAAACAAAATCACCAACATCAAAAAGTACCTGACGACGATGATTGTCGACCCGAGTCTTGTACTTGGTATTGCTCTCATGAATGGTCTGTTTCACTGCTCATGGATACCCCGAAGATACTTTGCCATCTCATCTGCTTTAGGACTGAAACGTCCTATACGTGGAATAGGGGCTAAGTCCAACACCCCGGATGGGTTCTGACCATAGACAATCTCAAATGGGCTTAAACCTGTGGTTCTGTTTTTTGATCTGTTGTAGGCAAATTCTGCCTGAGGCAATGCCAAATCCCACTGCTTCGGCTTCGTTCCTGCCAAACACCTTAAAAGGTTTCCCAAACTTCGGTTCACCACCTCAGTCTGGCCATCGTCTGGGGGTGGTAGGCGCTACTGAAATTCAACTGCGTTCCCAGTTTCCCCCACAGGCTCTTCCAGAAATGACTGATGAACTTAGTATCACGATCTGAAGTGATGGATCGAGGAACACCATGTAAACGCACAATCTCCTTGAAATAGAGATGGGCAATCCGGTCAGCATCCATAGTCTTTCTGCAAGCTACAAAATGAGCCATCTTGGAAAACCTGTCAACCACAACAAAGATAGAATCAGAGGCCCTTTGGGTGCGGGTAAGCCTAGTACAAAATCCATGCTGACATCGAACCAAGGAGCTTCAGGAACGGTAAGGGAGTGTACAATCCCGCATTGGTGAGAACTCCCTTAGATCGCTGGCACACATAACAACGGTCCACATAATGGGCCACATCACTAGTCAACTTGGGCCAATAAAATTCAGAAGAGATAAGGGCCAATGTCTTATCTCGGCCAAAGTGTCCCTCATTATGGAGTTCACTTATAATTTGCTGCCTCAATGAACAATCTGGAATGCACAATTGTAATCCACGAAAAGATACCCATTATGCAAAACAAAATCATGACGGTGACCCTCAGTTACCTCCTGAAATATCCTTCCAAAGGAAGGATCAGCTGCATACATATCTATGAACGTCTCAAATCCTGCAACTTTAGTACTCATGGTGGTGAGAAGTAAGGTACGACGGCTCAGGGCATCTGCGACGCGGTTCAAACTCCCTGCTTGGTGCCTCAGCGTAAAAGTGAATTCTTGCAAGTATGCTACCCACTTGGCATGACGTCTACTCAACTTGTGTTGGCCATTGATGTACTTCAAGGCCTCATGATCGGTAAACAGATAAACTCCTTCTGTACTAGGTAGTGACGCCAATGCTTCAGGGACTGAACTATGGCATAGAACTCCAGATCATAAGTGGAATAATTTTTCTTTGATCCCGATAGCTTCTCACTGAAAAAAGCAACCGGACGACCTGCCTGACTCAGAACACCACCAATGCCAACGCCAGATGCATCACAATTTACCTCGAACACTTTGTCAAAATCTGGAAGTGCCAAAACTGGAGCCTCGGTCATCTTCTGCTTGACCAGTTGAAAACTGGCCTCTGCCTCCTCAGACCACTGGAAATCACGCCCCTTGAGGCACTCTGTGATAGGGGCGATCAGAGTACTGAAATTTCTAATGAATCGACGGTAAAAAGACGCCAAGCCATGGAAACTTCGGATGTCATGTAAGGTTCTTGGTCTGGGCCACTCCAAGACTGCATCTATTTTTGACTGATCTGCATGAACACCATCAGTAGACACAACAAAACCAAGAAAAGTCACAGAAGTAGTGAAGAAAGAACACTTCTTTTGATTGACAAACAAGCACTCCGTTTTCAGCATCTCAAAAACAGCACGGAGGTGATCGAAGTGTGAAGTCCATGTCGGACTATAAACGAGGATATCATCGAAGTAAACTACAACAAATTTCCCCATAAAAGGCCGCGCATTGGATAACCCAAAGGCATGACCATCCACTCATACAACCCTTGTGGCGTTTTAAACGCCGTCTTCCACTCATCTCCAGGCCTTATTCTGATTTGGTGGTAACGCTCTTAAGGTCAATTTTTGAGAAGATCTTAGAACCAGATAGCTGATCCAACATATCATCTAGACGGGGAATGGAAACCGGTACTTCACTGTAATTCTGTTGATCGCTCGGCTGTCAACACATACGCCAAGAACCATCTTTCTTTGGCACTAACAGAGCAGGGACTGCACATGGGCTCATACTCTCTCGGATATAGCCCCTCTCCAACAACTCTTCCACCTGTCGCTGCAACTCTTCGGCCTCCTTGGGACTGAGGCGATATGCTGGTCGATTTGGCAAACTTGACCAGGAACAAGGTCAATTTGATGCTGAATCCCTCATAGGTGGTAGTCCAGGAGGAAGATCCTCTGGCATCAAGTTAGAGAATTCTGCTAGCAACCGCTGCACCTCTACTGGTAAATCTGTATCCACGTCTACTGCATTGTTCTCGCAAGGTAGCAAGGCATAGACCACGTCGCCATGCTCAATCTCATCTAAAAACCTGGACATAGAAAGCAGATTAGTATTATGGGTTACTGGGGTAGGAGTAAGTCCTTCCCGCCGGGGTGCCAACACAATCTTTTTTCCCTTGATGCTAAGGGAATATGTATTCTTCCGTCCATCATGAATGACACTGCGATCATACTGCCAAGGTCGACCCAACAATATATGACACGCATCCATAGACACAACATCACACCAGGCATTATCAAAATATTTTCTACCAATTGAAAAAGACACAAGGCATCGCCTATCAACTGTTACCTCACTGTCTTTATTTAGCCATGACAACTTGTATGGCTTAGGATCACGGTCCGTCTTCAACTGCAATTTCTGGACAACCTCCTCGGACACTACATTCTCACAACTGCCGCTGTCAATGATCATTTTGCAGACTTTATCTGCAACTGTGCAAGTCGTGTGGAAAATATTGGTTCTCAACCAATCGTCCCCTGAATCGCCCTTGGGGGTAAGTAGACTCTTGCGAACGACCAGAGTCTCATGACCATCTCCATACAGCACATCATCAGTCTCATCATCGTCATACACGGGTTCGCCAATCTCCTCAGTCTCGTCTTCCACGTTTTCCTCAATCAACAAATTTTTGCCCTTTTGACTAGCAGGCTTCCTGCAATCAGTCGCCCTATGCCCTTGTTCACCACAACGAAAACATCTAATAGTAGGGTTAGAATTACCCTGCGGTGGCTGCTGAGCAGGACGGGACTCTTGAGGGCGAACTGGTCGACTGTTGTGATCGCTCCTGATCACTGGTCTCCTGTTTTGCTGTTTTTCAACAGCAAGTGCACGCTGGTATGCTTCCGAAACACTCCACAATGAATGAAGGCTGAGGACATCTTGCAAGGGCTGGCGTAAACCCCCCAAATATCGCGCCACCATCTGCTCCTCCGTCTCAGATAAATCGTTCCGGGCGACCAATTGGTAAAACTCCTCCGTGTAATCATCGACTGATCGCGCGCCCTGCCTCAACGCATGAAGTCGCTGAAATAAGGTTTGCGTGTAGCCGAAGGGAAGGAAGTGGCCCTTCATCTTCTTTTTCATCTTCTCCCAATCAGTGATCTTGGCTTTGCCCTGTCTTTCTCGTGAACGTCGTAACTGTTCCCACCACGCAGATGCTCTTGCCTTGAGTTTGATGGCGATCAGTTTCACTTTCACACGATCGGGGACTTCCTTATATTCAAAAATACGCTCCACTTCATTAATCCAATCCACGAATCCCTCGGCCTGTAATGTACCAGAAAACTCAGGGAGATCGACCCGAAAACCGAGGTCTCCATGACGCTCCTCCCGACCACGGTGCTCCCGGAATCCTGCGCCCCGGAATCCTGCGCGATTGTGATATGGGTTTTCGAAAGTAGAATTTGTATCGTGATCAGAGGCCTCACGATCCTCTAAATCCTGCGCCGCCAGGCGCTGGGTTAATTCTGCGACTTGCCTCTGCAAATCCGCAATCATCACATCCTGAACGCTGCGATCACGGCGTTGGGCTTCCTCATTCGGAACCTGCTCACGACGACCACGACCACGACCTCCAGCCATTGAAACTGGTGAAATTTCCCAAGAAGATGTTGAAGCTCTGACACCAACTGACGCCAGACAGAATAGTGATATCCTGTAGGCTAGCTCCGACAGACGATTCACAAGAGAAAATTCGCCCAAAAACCAGAGAAAAAAAGTCTCTAGGGTTTAATAAAATATTATAAAATCAATAATTGTCTCAAAAGCAGTCCACAAGCCGGACTGTTATAGCAAAAAAATCGTCTTTATTCGAATTTTGCCAAAAATAGCAAAAATCGTATTTATTCGAATTTTGCCAAAAATAGCAAAATCCCGAAAATCACTCTAAATTGAAATTCGAAATAAAATAAGCAATCTCCCAAAAATACGGTCTAAATCGGATTTAAATTGACTTCCTAATTAACAATCGAAATATTACCATGTGGAGAGCGTGCGCGTCGAAAAGAGCTTTCCGGATTGGGGTCTTATGCGCGATTCTGACACCTGTAGCCAAAGTTATGGCCAAAAGACTGAAACATACTCAAAACGACCCCAATAAGGAACATGTCACAATCAATTCCCGCCTTTGCGCTGATCTGCCAACTCATGGTATCTCAGCGCCATCAACGTGCAATCTGACAGCTCAGCATCATCTGTCTCGGATCCCCCTGCATCAGTCGCCCCGGGTTGGAAAGAACTCGTCCTCGAGTTCAGAGTAGTGTCATCAGGATCCACAAAACAATGACTCAGGTGCTTCACATTAAAGACATCAGAAGTCTTCAAGTGACTGGGAAGTCGCAACCTGTAAGCATTATCATTGATCTTCTGCACGACCTCACAAGGTCCAATCTTCCGATCCTTAAGCTTATTATACTCACCAACAGGAAAACGATCACGAGTTAATACAGCCCAAACAAAATCACCAACATCAAAAGTACCTGACGACGATGATTGTCGACCGAGTCTTGTACTTGGTATTGCTCTCATGAATGGTCTGTTTCACCTGCTCATGGATACCCCGAAGATACTTTGCCATCTCATCTGCTTTAGGACTGAAACGTCCTATACGTGGAATAGGGGCTAAGTCCAACACCCCGGATGGGTTCTGACCATAGACAATCTCAAATGGGCTTAAACCTGTGGTTCTGTTTTTTGATCTGTTGTAGGCAAATTCTGCCTGAGGCAATGCCAAATCCCACTGCTTCGGCTTCGTTCCTGCCAAACACCTTAAAAGGTTTCCCAAACTTCGGTTCACCACCTCAGTCTGGCCATCCGTCTGGGGGTGGTAGGCGCTACTGAAATTCAACTGCGTTCCCAGTTTCCCCACAGGCTCTTCCAGAAATGACTGATGAACTTAGTATCACGATCTGAAGTGATGGATCGAGGAACACCATGTAAACGCACAATCTCCTTGAAATAGAGATGGGCAATCCGGTCAGCATCCATAGTCTTTCTGCAAGCTACAAAATGAGCCATCTTGGAAAACCTGTCAACCACAACAAAGATAGAATCAGAGGCCCTTTGGGTGCGGGGTAAGCCTAGTACAAAATCCATGCTGACATCGAACCAAGGAGCTTCAGGAACAGGTAAGGGAGTGTACAATCCCGCATTGGTGAGAACTCCCTTAGATCGCTGGCACACATAACAACGG
Source organism: Hibiscus syriacus (assembly GCF_006381635.1). Lineage (NCBI taxonomy): Eukaryota > Viridiplantae > Streptophyta > Magnoliopsida > Malvales > Malvaceae > Hibiscus > Hibiscus syriacus. The sequence continues at coordinate 812,173 of NW_024062162.1, forward strand.
TCCACATAATGGGCCACATCACTAGTCAACTTGGGCCAATAAATTCAGAAGAGATAAGGGCCAATGTCTTATCTCGGCCAAAGTGTCCCTCATTATGGAGTTCACTTATAATTTGCTGCCTCAATGAACAATCTGGAATGCACAATTGTAATCCACGAAACAGATACCCATTATGCAAAACAAATCATGACGGTGACCCTCAGTTACCTCCTGAAATATCCTTCCAAAGGAAGGATCAGCTGCATACATATCTATGAACGTCTCAAATCCTGCAACTTTAGTACTCATGGTGGTGAGAAGTAAGGTACGACGGCTCAGGGCATCTGCGACGCGGTTCAAACTCCCTGCTTGGTGCCTCAGCGTAAAAGTGAATTCTTGCAAGTATGCTACCCACTTGGCATGACGTCTACTCAACTTGTGTTGGCCATTGATGTACTTCAAGGCTCATGATCGGTAAACAGAATAAACTCCTTCTGTACTAGGTAGTGACGCCAATGCTTCAGGGACTGAACTATGGCATAGAACTCCAGATCATAAGTGGAATAATTTTTCTTTGATCCCGATAGCTTCACTGAAAAAAGCAACCGGACGACCTGCCTGACTCAGAACACCACCAATGCCAACGCCAGATGCATCACAATTTACCTCGAACACTTTGTCAAAATCTGGAAGTGCCAAACTGGAGCCTCGGTCATCTTCTGCTTGACCAGTTGAAAACTGGCCTCTGCCTCCTCAGACCACTGGAAATCACGCCCCTTGAGGCACTCTGTGATAGGGGCGATCAGAGTACTGAAATTTCTAATGAATCGACGGTAAAAAGACGCCAAGCCATGGAAACTTCGGATGTCATGTAAGGTTCTTGGTCTGGGCCACTCCAAGACTGCATCTATTTTGACTGATCTGCATGAACACCATCAGTAGACACAACAAAACCAAGAAAAGTCACAGAAGTAGTGAAGAAAAAGAACTTCTTTTGATTGACAAACAAGCACTCCGTTTTCAGCATCTCAAAAACAGCACGGAGGTGATCGAAGTGTGAAGTCCATGTCGGACTATAAACGAGGATATCATCGAAGTAAACTACAACAAATTTCCCCATAAAAGGCCGCAAGACCTGATGCATAAATCTCATGAATGTACTGGGCGCATTGGATAACCCAAAAGGCATGACCATCCACTCATACAACCCTTGTGGCGTTTTAAACGCCGTCTTCCACTCATCTCCAGGCCTTATTCTGATTTGGTGGTAACCGCTCTTAAGGTCAATTTTTGAGAAGATCTTAGAACCAGATAGCTGATCCAACATATCATCTAGACGGGGAATTGGAAACCGGTACTTCACTGTAATTCTGTTGATCGCTCGGCTGTCAACACACATACGCCAAGAACCATCTTTCTTTGGCACTAACAGAGCAGGGACTGCATGGGCTCATACTCTCTCGGATATAGCCCCTCTCCAACAACTCTTCCACCTGTCGCTGCAACTCTTCGGCCTCCTTGGGACTGAGGCGATATGCTGGTCGATTTGGCAAACTTGACCCAGGAACAAGGTCAATTGATGCTGAATATCCCTCATAGGTGGTAGTCCAGGAGGAAGATCCTCTGGCATCAAGTTAGAGAATTCTGCTAGCAACCGCTGCACCTCTACTGGTAAATCTGTATCCACGTCTACTGCATTGTTCTCGCAAGGTAGCAAGGCATAGACCACGTCGCCATGCTCAATCTCATCTAAAAACCTGGACATAGAAAGCAGATTAGTATTGGGTACTGGGGTAGGAGTAAGTCCTTCCCGCCGGGGTGCCAACACAATCTTTTTCCCTTGATGCTAAGGGAATATGTATTCTTCCGTCCATCATGAATGACACTGCGATCATACTGCCAAGGTCGACCCAAAAATATATGACACGCATCCATAGACACAACATCAACCAGGCATTATCAAAATATTTCTACCAATTGAAAAAGACACAAGGCATCGCCTATCAACTGTTACCTCACTGTCTTTATTTAGCCATGACAACTTGTATGGCTTAGGATGACGGTCCGTCTTCAACTGCAATTTCTGGACAACCTCCTCGGACACTACATTCTCACAACTGCCGCTGTCAATGATCATTTTGCAGACTTTATCTGCAACTGTGCAAGTCGTGTGGAAAATATTGGTTCTCAACCAATCGTCCCCTGAATCGCCCTTGGGGGTAAGTAGACTCTTGCGAACGACCAGAGTCTCATGACCATCTCCATACAGCACATCATCAGTCTCATCATCGTCATACACGGGTTCGCCAATCTCCTCAGTCTCGTCTTCCACGTTTTCCTCAATCAACAAATTTTTGCCCTTTTGACTAGCAGGCTTCCTGCAATCAGTCGCCCTATGCCCTTGTTCACCACAACGAAAACATCTAATAGTAGGGTTAGAATTACCCTGCGGTGGCTGCTGAGCAGGACGGGACTCTTGAGGGCGAACTGGTCGACTGTTGTGATCGCTCCTGATCACTGGTCTCTGTTTTGCTGTTTTTCAACAGCAAGTGCACGCTGGTATGCTTCCGAAACACTCCACAATGAATGAAGGCTGAGGACATCTTGCAAGGGCTGGCGTAAACCCCCCAAATATCGCGCCACCATCTGCTCCTCCGTCTCAGATAAATCGTTCCGGGCGACCAATTGGTAAAACTCCTCCGTGTAATCATCGACTGATCACGCGCCCTGCCTCAACGCATGAAGTCGCTGAAATAAGGTTTGCGTGTAGCCGAAGGGAAGGAAGTGGCCTTCATCTTCTTTTTCATCTTCTCCAATCAGTGATCTTGGCTTTGCCCTGTCTTTCTCGTGAACGTCGTAACTGTTCCCACCACGCAGATGCTCTGCCCTTGAGTTTGATGGCGATCAGTTTCACTTTCACACGATCGGGGACTTCCTTATATTCAAAAATACGCTCCACTTCATTAATCCAATCCACGAATCCCTCGGCCTGTAATGTACCAGAAAACTCAGGGAGATCGACCCGAAAACCGAGGTCTCCATGACGCTCCTCCCGACCACGGTGCTCCCGGAATCCTGCGCCCCGGAATCCTGCGCGATTGTGATATGGGTTTTCGAAAGTAGAATTTGTATCGTGATCAGAGGTCTCACGATCCTCTAAATCCTGCGCCGCCAGGCGCTGGGTTAATTCTGCGACTTGCCTCTGCAAATCCGCAATCATCACATCCTGAACGCTGCGATCACGGCGTTGGGCTTCCTCATTCGGAACCTGCTCACGACGACCACGACCACGACCTCCAGCCATTGAAACTGGTGAAATTTCCCAAGAAGATGTTGAAGCTCTGACACCAACTGACGCCAGACAGAATAGTGATTATCCTGTAGGCTAGCTCCGACAGACGATTCATAAGAGAAAATTCGCCCAAAAACCAGAGAAAAAAGTCTCTAGGGTTTAATAAAATATTATAAAATCAATAATTGTCTCAAAAGCAGTCCACAAGCCGGATTGTTATAGCAAAAAAATCGTCTTTATTCGAATTTTGCCAAAATAGCAAAAATCGTATTTATTCGAATTTTGCCAAAAATAGCAAAATCCTGAAAATCACTCTAAATTGAAATTCGAAATAAAATAAGCAATCTCCCAAAAATACGGTCTAAATCGGATTTAAATTGACTTCCTAATTAACAATCGAAATATTACCATAAATAGTAAAATATAACTAAATCTAGTGATTCGGAGGGGAAAACGGCAGAATTTGAGGTTGAAAAAAAGGCCACATGGAGCGTAGCTCCATGTGGAGAGCGTGCGCGTCGAAAAGAGCTTTCCGGATTGGGATCTTATGCGCGATTCTGACACCTGTAGCCAAAGTTATGGCCAAAAGACTGAAACTACTCAAAACGACCCAATAAGGAACATGTCACAATCAATTCCCGCCTTTGCGCTGATCTGCCAACTCATGGTATCTCAGCGCCATCAACGTGCAATCTGACAGCTCAGCATCATCTGTCTCGGATCCCCTGCATCAGTCGCCCCGGGTTGGAAAGAACTCGTCCTCGAGTTCAGAGTAGTGTCATCAGGATCCACAAAACAATGACTCAGGTGCTTCACATTAAAGACATCAGAAGTCTTCAAGTGACTGGGAAGTCGCAACCTGTAAGCATTATCATTGATCTTGCACGACCTCACAAGGTCCAATCTTCGATCCTTAAGCTTATTATACTCACCAACAGGAAAACGATCACGAGTTAATACAGCCCAAACAAAATCACCAACATCAAAAAGTACCTGACGACGATGATTGTCGACCCGAGTCTTGTACTTGGTATTGCTCTCATGAATGGTCTGTTTCACCTGCTCATGGATACCCCGGAGATACTTTGCCATCTCATCTGCTTTAGGACTGAAACGTCCTATACGTGGAATAGGGGCTAAGTCCAACACCCCGGATGGGTTCTGACCATAGACAATCTCAAATGGGCTTAAACTGTGGTTCTGTTTTTTGATCTGTTGTAGGCAAATTCTGCCTGAGGCAATGCCAAATCCCACTGCTTCGGCTTCGTTCCTGCCAAACACCTTAAAAGGTTTCCCAAACTTCGGTTCACCACCAGTCTGGCCATCCGTCTGGGGTGGTAGGCGCTACTGAAATTCAACTGCGTTCCCAGTTTCCCCCACAGGCTCTTCCAGAAATGACTGATGAACTTAGTATCACGATCTGAAGTGATGGATCGAGGAACACCATGTAAACGCACAATCTCCTTGAAATAGAGATGGGCAATCCGGTCAGCATCCATAGTCTTTCTGCAAGCTACAAAATGAGCCATCTTGGAAAACCTGTCAACCACAACAAAGATAGAATCAGAGGCCCTTTGGGTGCGGGGTAAGCCTAGTACAAAATCCATGCTGACATCGAACCAAGGAGCTTCAGGAACAGGTAAGGGAGTGTACAATCCCGCATTGGTGAGAACTCCCTTAGATCGCTGGCACACATAACAACGGTCCACATAATGGGCCACATCACTAGTCAACTTGGGCCAATAAATTCAGAAGAGATAAGGGCCAATGTCTTATCTCGGCCAAAGTGTCCCTCATTATGGAGTTCACTTATAATTTGCTGCCTCAATGAACAATCTGGAATGCACAATTGTAATCCACGAAACAGATACCCATTATGCAAAACAAAATCATGACGGTGACCCTCAGTTACCTCCTGAAATATCCTTCCAAAGGAAGGATCAGCTGCATACATATCTATGAACGTCTCAAATCCTGCAACTTTAGTACTCATGGTGGTGAGAAGTAAGGTACGACGGCTCAGGGCATCTGCGACGCGGTTCAAACTCCCTGCTTGGTGCCTCAGCGTAAAAGTGAATTCTTGCAAGTATGCTACCCACTTGGCATGACGTCTACTCAACTTGTGTTGGCCATTGATGTACTTCAAGGCCTCATGATCGGTAAACAGAATAAACTCCTTCTGTACTAGGTAGTGACGCCAATGCTTCAGGGACTGAACTATGGCATAGAACTCCAGATCATAAGTGGAATAATTTTTCTTTGATCCCGATAGCTTCTCACTGAAAAAAGCAACCGGACGACCTGCCTGACTCAGAACACCACCAATGCCAACGCCAGATGCATCACAATTTACCTCGAACACTTTGTCAAAATCTGGAAGTGCCAAAACTGGAGCCTCGGTCATCTTCTGCTTGACCAGTTGAAAACTGGCCTCTGCCTCCTCAGACCACTGGAAATCACGCCCCTTGAGGCACTCTGTGATAGGGGCGATCAGAGTACTGAAATTTCTAATGAATCGACGGTAAAAAGACGCCAAGCCATGGAAACTTCGGATGTCATGTAAGGTTCTTGGTCTGGGCCACTCCAAGACTGCATCTATTTTGATGATCTGCATGAACACCATCAGTAGACACAACAAAACCAAGAAAAGTCACAGAAGTAGTGAAGAAAGAACACTTCTTTTGATTGACAAACAAGCACTCCGTTTTCAGCATCTCAAAAACAGCACGGAGGTGATCGAAGTGTGAAGTCCATGTCGGACTATAAACGAGGATCATCGAAGTAAACTACAACAAATTTCCCCATAAAAGGCCGCAAGACCTGATGCATAAATCTCATGAATGTACTGGGCGCATTGGATAACCCAAAAGGCATGACCATCCACTCATACAACCCTTGTGGCGTTTTAAACGCCGTCTTCCACTCATCTCCAGGCCTTATTCTGATTTGGTGGTAACCGCTCTTAAGGTCAATTTTTGAGAAGATCTTAGAACCAGATAGCTGATCCAACATATCATCTAGACGGGGAATTGGAAACCGGTACTTCACTGTAATTCTGTTGATCGCTCGGCTGTCAACACACATACGCCAAGAACCATCTTTCTTTGGCACTAACAGAGCAGGGACTGCACATGGGCTCATACTCTCTCGGATATAGCCCCTCTCCAACAACTCTTCCACCTGTCGCTGCAACTCTTCGGCCTCCTTGGGACTGAGGCGATATGCTGGTCGATTTGGCAAACTTGACCCAGGAACAAGGTCAATTGATGCTGAATATCCCTCATAGGTGGTAGTCCAGGAGGAAGATCCTCTGGCATCAAGTTAGAGAATTCTGCTAGCAACCGCTGCACTCTACTGGTAAATCTATCCACGTCTACTGCATTGTTCTCGCAAGGTAGCAAGGCATAGACCACGTCGCCATGCTCAATCTCATCTAAAAACCTGGACATAGAAAGCAGATTAGTATTATGGGTTACTGGGGTAGGAGTAAGTCCTTCCCGCCGGGGTGCCAACACAATCTTTTTTCCCTGAGCTAAGGGAATTTGTATTCTTCCGTCCATCATGAATGACACTGCGATCATACTGCCAAGGTCGACCAACAATATATGACACGCATCCATAGACACAACATCACACCAGGCATTATCAAAATATTTTCTACCAATTGAAAAAGACACAAGGCATCGCCTATCAACTGTTACCTCACTGTCTTTATTAGCCATGACAACTTGTATGGCTTAGGATGACGGTCCGTCTTCAACTGCAATTTCTGGACAACCTCCTCGGACACTACATTCTCACAACTGCCGCTGTCAATGATCATTTTGCAGACTTTATCTGCAACTGTGCAAGTCGTGTGGAAAATATTGGTTCTCAACCAATCGTCCCCTGAATCGCCCTTGGGGGTAAGTAGACTCTTGCGAACGACCAGAGTCTCATGACCATCTCCATACAGCACATCATCAGTCTCATCATCGTCATACACGGGTTCGCCAATCTCCTCAGTCTCGTCTTCCACGTTTCCTCAATCAACAAATTTTTGCCCTTTGACTAGCAGGCTTCCTGCAATCAGTCGCCCTATGCCCTTGTTCACCACAACGAAAACATCTAATAGTAGGGTTAGAATTACCCTGCGGTGGCTGCTGAGCAGGACGGGACTCTTGAGGGCGAACTGGTCGACTGTTGTGATCGCTCCTGATCACTGGTCTCCTGTTTTGCTGTTTTTCAACAGCAAGTGCACGCTGGTATGCTTCCGAAACACTCCACAATGAATGAAGGCTGAGGACATCTTGCAAGGGCTGGCGTAAACCCCCAAATATCGCGCCACCATTTGCTCCTCCGTCTCAGATAAATCGTTCCGGGCGACCAATTGGTAAAACTCCTCCGTGTAATCATCGACTGATCGCGCGCCTGCCTCAACGCATGAAGTCGCTGAAATAAGGTTTGCGTGTAGCCGAAGGGAAGGAAGTGGCCCTTCATCTTCTTTTTCATCTTCTCCCAATCAGTGATCTTGGTTTTGCCCTGTCTTTCTCGTGAACGTCGTAACTGTTCCACCACGCAGATGCTCTGCCCTTGAGTTTGATGGCGATCAGTTTCACTTTCACACGATCGGGGACTTCCTTATATTCAAAAATACGCTCCACTTCATTAATCCAATCCACGAATCCCTCGGCCTGTAATGTACCAGAAAACTCAGGGAGATCGACCCGAAAACCGAGGTCTCCATGACGCTCCTCCCGACCACGGTGCTCCCGGAATCCTGCGCCCCGGAATCCTGCGCGATTGTGATATGGGTTTTCGAAAGTAGAATTTGTATCGTGATCAGAGGCCTCACGATCCTCTAAATCCTGCGCCGCCAGGCGCTGGGTTAATTCTGCGACTTGCCTCTGCAAATCCGCAATCATCACATCCTGAACGCTGCGATCACGGCGTTGGGCTTCCTCATTCGGAACCTGCTCACGACGACCACGACCACGACCTCCAGCCATTGAAACTGGTGAAATTTCCCAAGAAGATGTTGAAGCTCTGACACCACTGACGCCAGACAGAATAGTGATTATCCTGTAGGCTAGCTCCGACAGACGATTCACAAGAGAAAATTCGCCCAAAAACCAGAGAAAAAAGTCTCTAGGGTTAATAAAATATTATAAAATCAATAATGTCTCAAAAGCAGTCCACAAGCCGGACTGTTATAGCAAAAAATCGTCTTTATTCGAATTTTGCCAAAATAGCAAAAATCGTATTTATTCGAATTTTGCCAAAAATAGCAAAATCCCGAAAATCACTCTAAATTGAAATTCGAAATAAAATAAGCAATCTCCCAAAAATACGGTCTAAATCGGATTTAAATTGACTTCCTAATTAACAATCGAAATATTACCATAAATAGTAAAATATAACTAAATCTAGTGATTCGGAGGGGAAAACGGCAGAATTTGAGGTTGAAAAAAAGGCCACATGGAGCGTAGCTCCATGTGGAGAGCGTGCGCGTCGAAAAGAGCTTTCCGGATTGGGGTCTTATGCGCGATTCTGACACCTGTAGCCAAAGTTATGGCCAAAAGACTGAAACATACTCAAAACGACCCCAATAAGGAACATGTCACAATCAATTCCCGCCTTTGCGCTGATCTGCCAACTCATGGTATCTCAGCGCCATCAACGTGCAATCTGACAGCTCAGCATCATCTGTCTCGGATCCCCCTGCATCAGTCGCCCCCGTGAGAAGCGGGTGAGGCTACCGAATCTACGCAAAGAACCGCTCATTGTATTTTCCTTTTTCTTCTGAGGGCTTCTTTTGTTTCTCTCCTTCAATGGCGTCGGCTTACTGTTTATGTTTTCTTTGAAGCTTTCATCATTGAAAGGGTTTAGCGGTGGTTTTACTTGTTTTAAGGTTGATATATATATATATATATATTAATTAAAGTATACAAATGATCAGGATTAAAGTGCTGTTTTGGTGAGTATATAAATTAGGAAAATTATATTGTTGAACACCACTAACTAATGGGTAATTACTATTAATTTAATTTATAAAAATTTAAAATTTTAAGCACTCAATATATAATTATAAATTATTTAAGAATTTAAAGGTAAATTAATTAAAATAAAATATTATTATATTTTTCATTATCTTTTAAGGTAAACTATTGTCTTTTCTTATTTTGACCATTATTTTGAAATTTTATCAATCAAGTCACTAAATTATTTAAATGCATTCAATCAAGATATTTTTCGTTAACAATTAACGGAAGTGTTGACTGACAATTAATAAAATTTGTATAATTACACATCTACTCATTATTACTTACACAATCTATCAAATTAGTATTATTTTGAAATTAATTCAATATATTTTATCTTCCAATTATATAACTTCAAATCTTTTATATTGAAATATTAACAAATGATACACAAAAAATTATCCTCCAATCATATAACTTCAAATCTTTTATATTGAAATATTAACAAATGATACACATAAAATTATCCTCCAATCATATAACTTCACATTTTGAATTATAATTTGATGATTTAAAATAAATAAGGGAAATAAAGAGAAAATCGGTGGATCAACAATGAAACATGTTTGAGATGAATTTGTAGTTGTAATCGATATGTATACAATAAACCGAGTTTCACGTGGTGTTTTTTTCGAGTAACAATACCTATAATATTTTCTATTAGTTTGATGTTTTTTTTAAATATTTTTTATATCTATATCTATATCTATATTCTCATATAGATTGAGATACAATTTTTATGTTTATTAGATATATTTTAAAATTTTCTTTAAAAATTAAGTAAAATATTATTTGTTTTATCATTGATGAACTTCTAACAATTAATTGATATTATTCAAATATAAATTTTATTTTTAAAATCTATTTATTCTTTAGAAAATTGACATGAAAAAATCATCAAATTATAGTTATGTGTATAATTTGTTAATATTATAATATAAAATATTTTAAAGTTATATGATTTGAGGATAAAATATATTGAATTAATTTAAAATTATGACCAATTTGATAGACAATGTAACTAAATAAGGATTAAAAGGTAATTATACAAATTTTATTAACCACACAGTACTCTGTTAATTGTTAACGACAAGTGGCTTGATTGAATGCATTTAAATAGTTAATGACCTGATTGACAAATTTCAAAAATAGGTCAAAAAAATAAAAGGGGCAATAGTTAGGTGATCATTGATATAGTTTACCCAAAAATATTATGGAAAT